>NC_070599.1:21929919-21972419 GCF_027409825.1 Scomber japonicus | reverse complement strand
CGATGGCGAGGCAAAAAAAGAAGAAGTCCACGTGTATCCATCATCATTTATACACCTGTGTGTCGGCCTTGGCGGCGTCAGCGAGTGTGTGAGTTTGTGTGTGTCAGTGTTCAGACTCCCATGATGGATCTTTTTGGTGGCCGACCGCAAAACGTCAGCGTCTGGTTTTGATTTACTGACCTCCGAGGCTGGAGGATCGTTCTAGGTCTCGGGGCTCAAAGGAGGGCCGGCTGTCTCGGACGCTTCCTGAAACTCCTGACAGCAGCTTATTTTTTTTGTTTTGTTTTTGTTTTGTTTAGCTGTGTCTTGAGCTTCAGGGGTTTGGTCACAAGGCGTCGTCATGGGAACAGTAAGGCCGCGATGTCCCCTGACCTCCAGGAGAAAGTCGTGTTTGTCACAGTATGAATACGAAACAGCAAAATTCATCTTTTAGAGTATCAAGAATTCATCAAAAATGTACTCGGGGAGGAAGGGAGGAAGGAAGGAAGGAAGGAAGGAAAAGAGGGGGATGGAGGAAGGAAGGAAGGAAAAGAGGGGGATGGAGGAAGGAAATAAGGAAGGGAGGACAGAGATAGGAAGGAAAGAAAGAGAGGAGGGAGGGAGGAAGGACAGACGGAAGGAAGGGAGGAAAGAAGGAACAGTCAAAACAGACGGGGTCAATTTGACCCGGGAGGACGACACGAGTAAGACACAGATGGAAGGAAGGAAAGAAGAGCAGAAGGAAAGAAGGAAGGAAGGAAGGAAGGAAGGAAAAAAGGAAAAGAAGACAGGGAGGAAGGGAGGAAGAAAGGAAGAAGGAAACTGGGCCAGATTCATTTCCATTTCTGTAAACTGTGAGTCAAATTAAGAAAAGTAGAACTAAAAGAAACTTGTATATGGTGTCTTTAACAGCATGTAAAGAGTTAATAAACAGCTGGTTGCACAGTCCAAACACTTATCAACTCAACTTCAACTCCATTATTGATTCATATGTTCAGTAAGCCGTGAGGAGACAGCTGCATGACTTAGTGTTTTTAGCTACGTTGTGCAGAAATGATTGAGTGTTTAGATCATGTGACTCAGCAGCAGAACAATAAATAAAGCTGCAGAGATGATTTGAGGATTTTTTGATGCATATTTTCAGCCTAATATCCCAAAAAAATTACACTTAAAATGGACAATTGTGCCACTACTCAGCTCAATCATGATCTTACCCGAACCTGAACTAGCTGTTTCATCGCTAACCTACCTGTACTTTAATTTATAGTTCATTTTCCAGAACCACAATCTTTATTCTTTAACCATATACAATATAGCTGCCATGTGTGGAAATTATACTGAATGAATGCTTAAATACCATAGACTGTATAAAAGAAATGGACGTAACATCCGTGACTTCACCCATTGGTTTGTGGACTGCTGCTCGGAAGCCAATAGTTTCGAATCTGGGCAGCTCCATCTTGAAAATTTCAGGTGCATGCTGGGAAAAATAAAAACATGGATTCTACTTATATGGGCATGAGGCGGAGGCATGGGCGGAGCGGGGAGGTTGCTATGGTTGCAAGGGCTGGATCTCGAGGACATTGGTCAATCAACCTGTCAATCAGGACGTAGCCACGCCCTAATGCATACCCAGCTTTATCGTCAAATATAAAATCAGGGAGGCCAAAATGTCCCAAATGAACATCATACTGCATTGAAGAAGGCTTTAAACTAGCGATTGAGACCATAAACACATTTTGAAAACGTTTACTGAGGTTAGAAATCAAGTGAGAAGTTGGTGAATTCTCCATTGACTTGTATAGAGACGGTCGCCCCCTGGTGGCCTTTTGATAGAATGCAGCTCTAAGTTACTTCCTGGTTGGCCTCATTTCAGAGGACCAGAACTCCCCACCTGGTGTGTGTGTGTGTGTGTGTGTATTTTCCCTATATTGGATTCCGGAATGTTGCTATGATGTCATATAGAATGTAGAATGTGACGGAACTCCCCGCTTGGTGTGTGTGTGTGTGTGTATTTTCACTATATTGGATTCCGGAATGTTGCTATGATGTCATATAGAATGTAGAATGTGACGGAACTCCCCGCCTGGTAAAAACACCTGGTTTTTGTGGAGGCGTCGAATATCAAAGCTCTTCTCTGGCATTAAGGTTGCATTTTTTTTTTTTTACAACCTTTGCAACTCATTTCATACGAGGCAGCAGATCAATGGATCTCTTTCCTGCAGAGTGCTCCTTTTTTAAAACCCTTCCTAAATCATCAGGATGACATCATTTCATCTTATTTACTGTCGATGAATTCCCTTTTAGTAGAACTTGTGTCTGTGATATAGCTTAAGCTTTAATTCAACGTCCAGCTAGTCTCATTTAGTCTGGAGCTTTTAACCACATCTGCATGAGCCATCTCCATGGTAACGAACAAAAAAGCCTATTAAGACTGAGCAATGTCATTTTAACCCTTGTGTCGTCCTCCCGGGTCAAATTGACCCCGTCTGTTTTGACTGTTCCTTCTTTCCTCCCTTCCTTCCTTCCTCCCTCCCTCCCTCCTTCTCTCTTTCTTTCCTTCCTCTCTCTTTCCTCCCTTCCTTCCTCCCTCCTTTCCTTCCTCCCTCCTTCCTTTCTCCTTTCCTTCCCTCCTTTCCTTTATTCTTCCTTCTTTCCTCCCTTTCTTCTTTCCTTCCTCCATCCCCCTTTCTTCCTTGTGTCCTTCTTTCCTTCCCTCCTTCCTTCCTTCTTTCCTTTCTTTCCTCTGTTCATCTTTTACTTTCTCCCTCCCTCCTTCTTCCCTCCCTTCCTTCTTTCCTCTGTCCTTCCTTTCTTTCCTCCCTTCATCTTTTCCTTTCTCCCTCCCTCCTTCTTCCCTCCCTTCCTTCTTTCTTCCGTCCTTCCTTCCTTTCCTTCCTACCTTCCTTTTGTCCTTTCCTCCCTTTCTTCCACCCTCCTTTCCTTCCTTCCCCCTTCCTTCCTCCCTCCTTTGCTTCCTTTCTTCCTCCCTTCCTCCCTTCCTCCCCTCCTTCCTTCCTCCCTCCTTTCCTTCCTTCCTTCTTCCTCCCTTCCCTCCTTCCTTCCTCCCTCCTTTCCTTCCTTTCTTCCTCTCTTCCATCCTTCTTTCTTCCTCCCTTCCCTCCTTCCTTCCTCCAGGAGGGTTAAGAAGATTTCACCCTGATCTCTTAAAGTTAAATTAAAGTCGTCCATCCAAAAAAAAAAAAAAGAAAAGAAAAAAAAGGCCTTTTTAAAAGTGCGTCTTTAATGTGACTTAGTGTTGTTACACAAGCAGCGGGCAACTTGTCAAAGAGGAGAGCAAAAAGGAAAGGAAGGAATAAGAGGGGAGCTTTCCAAGAATCCATTCAGGGAGGGAAAGAGAGAGAGAGAGAGAGGAGGAGGAGGAGGATAAAGATTTGTAGTATTAATGGTTTCTGCATGTAATGACGTACGTATGAGAGAAAACACTCAATTTAATAGATCGGTGACATCTAATGACAGTTTTTCTTTTTTTTTTAACGTGTCAGCTTCAGTTCAGAGACAGCAGGGCTCCAATCATCAAAGCCCCGGTTGGCATTTTCCCACATTTCCTCTCTATTCCCTGTAGAGGAATCTCCACCCGCTCCGAAACGGTGCCCGCCTCCCGACGCAGCTTTCATCCTAAGATGGATGTGTTTCAGTCAGGGTCGGAGCTGTCACCATGACGCTTCCTTTCATCTTTTTTTGACTCCTGTTATTTGTAATACTCTAGTTTACTGTAACCTTTTTAAATTGCTCTGCATGCTTACTTCAATAATGACTTTGTTTAAGATATTTTTAAAACTCTATTTAACTTTAAACCTTTACATGAGCAAAAAGATGATGCAATCACTATTTTATGGTCCATTTTGTAGAATATGATCATGTTTCAATGCTGATTTCTGAATTTTTCAAAATAAAAGCAGGTCAAATTTGTACTTTTGCATATAAACAGTGAATATGTGCATCAGCTGCACTAAAATACATACTCTAATTTTACTGTAATGTTTTTTTAATTGCTGAAGTAGCTCCATGCTTACTTCAATAATTGATATTTTTAATGCTCTATTTAACTTTAAACCTTTACTGTTCATATTCTGACTCATGAGTCGACTATACAGCATTTCCTATTTCCCTAAAATCACTATTTTATGGTCGATTTTGTAGAATATGATCATGTTTCAATGCTGCTTTTTGAATTTTTCAAAATAAAAGCAGGTCAAATTTGTACATTTGCATATATACAGTAAATATGTGCATTAGCTGCACTAAAATAAATACTCTAATTTTACTGTAATGTTTTTTAATTGCTAAGTAAGTTAAGTAGCTGCATGCTTACTTCAATAATTCCTTTGTTTATGATATTTTTAATGCTCTATTTAACTTAAGCTCTATTTAACCTTTACATACTGTTCATATTCTGACTCATGAGTCGACTATACAGCATTTCACATTCATATATTTCCTATTTCCCTAAAATCACTATTTTATGGTGCATTTTGTAGAATATGATAATGTTTCAATGCCGATTTTTGAATTTTTCAAAATAAAAGCAGGTCAAATTTGTACTTTTGCATATATACAGTAAATATGTGCATCAGCTGCACTAAAATACATACTCTAATTTTACTGTAATGTTTTTTAATTGCTGAAGTAGCTGCATGCTTACTTCAATAATTGCTTTGTTTATTATATTTCTAATACTCTATTTAACTTAACTCTATTTAACCTTTACATACTGTTCATATTCTGACTATACAGCATTTCACATTCATAACCTCCCCTAAATGTTTGATTAAGTCTTCTGTTTGAACAAAAATATGACGCAATCACTATTTTATGGTCCATTTTATAGAATATGATCAAGTTTGAATGCTGATTTTTGAATTTTTCAAAATAAAAGCAGGTCAAATTTGTACTTTTGCATATATAAGTATATAAGTATGTGTATCAGCTGCACAAAAATAAATACTCTAATTTTACTGTAATGTAGCTGCATGCTTACTTCAATAATTGCTTTGTTTATGAAATTTATTTTTAATGCTCTATTTAACTTATAATTTATATTTTACGGTATATTTAAGCGTGTCTCTCATGAGTCGACTATACAGCATTTCACATTCATACATTCTCCTTCAGTCATTAATAAATGTTTGATTAAGCCTATTTTATGGTGCATTTTGTAGAATATGATCATGTTTCAATGCTGATTTTTTAATTTTTCAAAATAAAAGCAGGTCATCAGCTGCACAAAAATTGAAAAAACAAGCATTTTATTTAAATATTTGTAAACTATGAGTCACATTAGGAAAATTTGGGGTAAAAGAAATGTGTATAGGTTGATTTTATAGCTCTTAAATGTAAAAAAAAGGGTCAGATTTTACCCTGAATAGTATGTAAGGGTTAAAATAAAAGGCATCATTTCCTCCTCGTGCTCCCGTTGCCTTCGCTCTTAATCATGACCTAATGACGGTTTCTTATCTTTTTAAAACATCTGACTCAGGCCAATCGTCGTTCAGCGAGCAGAGATCCCTCCTTCCCTCCTTCCCTCCTTTCCCTCCTTCCCTCCTTTCCTTCCTTCCCTCCTTTCCTTCCTTCCCTCCTTTCCTTCCTTCTTCCTTCCTTCCTTCCTTCCTACCTTCCTTCTTTTCTTCCCTGCCTTTTTTCCTCCCTCCTAACCTTTCCTTTCTCCTTCCCTCCCTCCTACCTTCCTTCCTTCCTTCTTCCCTCCCTCCTTCCTTCCCACCTACCTACTTTCCTTCCTTCCTTCCTTCCTTCCTGCCCGCCCTCCTTCCGTCTTTCCTCCTTCCTTCTCTCCTTCCTTCCTTCCTCCGTCCCTCCTTTCCCTCCTTCCCTCCTTACCTCCTTATGTGTATAAGTTGATTTTATAACTCTTAAATGTAATAAAAGGGTCAGATTTGACCCGGGAACAATATGTAAGGGGTTAAAATAAAAAAGGCTCCCGTTGCACTCGCTCTTAATCATGACCTAATGACGGTTTTTTATCTTTTTAAAACGTCTGACTCAGGCCAATCTGTGGTCGTTCAGCGAGCAGAGGTCACACACTTCAGAGGAAGCCGACACGCTGCGACTATCAAAGTCTGTTAGAAGAAGAACTTTATGACTCAAATGATGTTTTACTGAGAGGAGAAGTGAAGACGAAAGGTGACTAAAAGGATTAAAGGATTCCATCAGAGAGAGAAATAAAGGATATAAGGATAATAAAGTTGAGTTAAATTGAACTATCCCTCCTTCCTTCCTTCCTTCCTTCCCTCCTACCTTCCTTCTTTTCTTTCCTGCCTTCTTTCCTCCCTCCTAACCCTTCCTCTTTTCCTTTCTCCCTTTCTCCCTCCCTCCTACCTTCCTTCCTTCTTTCCTCCTGCCTTCCTTCCTTCCTTTCTTCCCTCCCACCTACCTACTTTCCTTCCTTCCTTCCTTCCCGCCCTCCTTCCTTCTTTCCTTCTTTCCTCCTTCCCTCCCTCCTTCCTTCTTTCCTTCCTTCCTTCCCCCCTCCCTCCTACTTTCCTTCTTTTCTTTCCTTCCTTCCTTCCCCCCTCCCTCCTACCTTCCCTCCTTCCTTCCCTCCCACCTACCTACTTTCCTTCCTTCCTTCCTTCCTTCTTTCCTCCTTCCCTCCCTCCTTCCTTCTTTCCTTCTTTCCTTCCTTCCCCCCTCCCTCCTTTCCCTCTTTCCCTCCTTACCTCCTTTCCTTCCTTCCTTCCTTCCTTACCTCCTGTCCTTCCTTCTTCCTCCATTCCTTCCTTGACTCGAGGACAACAGGAGGGTTAATATTTCAGCAGATACTGTATTGTTACTATGGCAACAAGCTGTGGGAGGTCTGGACAGATAAACACCGATACGGTTCATGCACATCTGCCTTTCATACGGTAAACACCAATTTCAGGAACTGGAAACCATTTTTTTTTCTCCTTTCTGGGAAAACTTGTCAATAATCTGGACTCATAACTATAAATACTATAACACCTCATCAGTCATTAACCCTCCTGTTGTCCTCGAGTCAAGGAAGGAAGGAAGAGGGAAGGAAAGGAGTAAGGAAGGGAGAAAGAGGGAGGGAAGGAAGGAAAGGAGGGAGGAAGGAAGGTAGGAGGGAGGGAAGGAAAGGAGAAATGAAGGGAGAAAGAAGGAAGGAAGGGAGAAAGAGGGAAGGAAGGAGGGAAGAAAGGAAGGAAGGAAGGAGGGAAGGAAGAAAAGTAGGAAGGAAGGGAGAAAGAAAGAAGGAAGGAAGGAGGGAGGAAGGAAGGAAGGAGGGAAGAGGGAAGAAAAGGAGGGAGGAAGGAAGGTAGGAGGGAGGGAAGGAAAGGAGAAATGAAGGGAGAAAGAAAGAAGGAAAGGAGGAAGGAAGGAGGGAAGGAAAGGAGTAAGGAGGGAAGAAGGAGGGAAGGAAGGAAGGAAGGAAGGAAAGGAAGGATGGTAGGAGGGAAGGAAGGGAGGAAGGAGGCAGGGAAGGAAGGAAAGAGAGAAGGAGGGAAGAAAGGAAGGAAGGGAGGAAGAGGGAAGGAAAGGAGGAAGGAAGGGAGGAAGAGGGAAGGAAGGAAGGAAAGGAGGGAGGGAAGGAAGGTAGGCGGGAGGGAAGGAAAGGAGAAATGAAGGGAGAAAGAAGGAAGGAAGAGGGAAGGAAAGGAGGAAGGAAGGGAGGAAGAGGGAAGGAAGGAAGGAAAGGAAGGGATGGAGGACAAGAGGAAGGAAAGAAGGAGAGAAGAAAAGGATGAAGGAAGGGAGGAAGGAAGGGAGAAAGAGGGAAGGAAGGAAGGTAGGAGGGAAGGAAGGGAGGAAGGAGGCAGGGAAGGAAGGAAAGAGAGAAGGAGGGAAGGAAGGAAAGGAGGGAGGAAGAATTCAAATTTAAAAATGAAAAGAGAAAAAAAAAATGAAGGGAGGCGATTCCGACCGAAGTCCAGCTGACATCATCATGGTGTCAGATTTGGTCACATGATGACACGTGTTTTACGTTATAAGACTCTGACTGACCTTTGACCTCCAGACGTCTCACAGTAAAGCAGAGCTGATAAGATTAGAAGCAGCTCGAAGCTGCTGTATAAGCACGCTGAGCGCTGTATGTAAATACTAACACTTCCTGTTTACACTCAGAGCTCCAACTCTACTCAACTCATCTCTAACAGACGCAGGAATTTAACCCTCCTGCTGTCCTCGAGTCAAGGAAGGAAGGGAGGAAGGAAGGGAGGGAGAAGGAAGGAAGGAAAGGAGGGAGGAAGGAAGGAGAGAAGGAAGGAAAAGAGGGAGGGGGAAGGAGGGAAGGAAGGAAAGGACCTTTGACCTCCAGGAGCAGGAGGAAAGGAGGGAGGAATAAGGAAGGAAAGGAGGGAGGGAGGGAGGAAGGGAGGAAGAAGGGAGGAAGGAAGGAAGGAAGGAAGGAAGAAGGAAGGAAAGGAGGTAAGGATGGGAGGGAGGAAGAAGGAAGGAAGGAAAGGAGGTAAGGATGGGAGGGAGGAAGAAGGAAGGAAGGAAAGGAGGGAGGGAAGAAGGAAGGAAAGGAGGAAAGGAGGGAGGAAGGGAGGGAGGGAGAAAGAAGGAAGGAAAGGATGGAGGAAGGAAGGAACGAAGAAAAGGAGGGAGGAGGGATGAACGAACGAACGAACGAAGGAAAGGAGGAAGGAAAGAAGGAAGGTAGGGGAGGAAAGAAAGAGAAGGAGGGAGGGAGGAAGGGAAGAAGAAGGAAGGAAGGAAGGAGGGAGGAAGGAAGGAAGAAGGAAGGAAGAAAAGGAGGGAGGAAGGAAGGGAGAAAGAAGGAAGGAAGGAAGGAAGGAAGGAGGGATGGAAGGAATGAACGAACGAACGAAGGAAAGGAGGAAGAAAAGAAGGAAGGTAGGGAAGGAAAGTAAGAGAGAAGGACGGAGGGAGGAAGGAAGGAAAGAGAGAGGAAGGACAGTCAAAACAGACGGGGTCAATTTGACCCAGGAGGACGACACAAATCTGCAAAACCGAGCCGCTTGTCTCCTCCTCTCTCTTCTCCTCTGGTCTACGTCACTGTCGCCATAAATAAAACAAAGTTGATCAAAGTAAAAAGAAAGAAAGAAAGAAAGAAAGAAAGAAAGAAAGAAAGAAAGAAAGGAATGCTTCGTATGAGCTTGTGAGCGAGTTAATGCCGTCTGACAGACAGAGGAACGTATCGCTGTGTGCTGTCATGCTACAGTCGTAACATCGCCACGACAACTAACGTATGTTGAACAAGCAACTAAAGCAGATGGAGGTTACATCATGACCCCCCCCCCTCGCCCCCCCTAACCCTTCGTCTTTTCCTTTCTCCCTCCCTCCCTACCATCTTTCCTTCCTTCTTTCCTTTCCTCCCCTTCCTCCCTCCCTCCCATCCTTCTTTTCTTTCCTGCCTTCTTTCCTCCCTCCTAACCCTTCCTCTTTTCCTTTCTCCCTCCCTCCCTCCCTCCCTCCCTCCTTTCTTTCCTTTTTCCTCCCTTCCTTCCTCCTTTCCTTCCGTCTTTCTCCCTTCCTTCTTCCTTTCCTTCCTTCTTTCTCCCTTCCTTCCTTCCTTCCTTCCTTCCTTCCTACCTACCTCCTTTCCTTCCTTCCCTCCTTCCCCCTTCCCTTCTTTCCTCCCTCCCTCCTTTCCTTCCTACCTTCTTTCCTCCCTCCTTCCCTCCTTTCCTTCCTTCCTGTGCTGTCATGCTACAGTAGTAACATCGCCACGACAACTAACGTATGTTGAACAAGCAACTAAAGCAGATGGAGGTTACATCATCACACACCCCCCCCACCTCGCCCCCCCCCCCATCCTCTCGAGGGGGGCTTCACCACTGTGATGAACATGAAACATGGTCTAACAAGACAAGAACAAATGAACCTGCTGCTGATTAACGGCTCTGTTTCATGTCATTTTCAGCCCCCCCCCGACCCCCCCCCAACACCCCCACCCCCCTCACCACCTCCCCCCCCCCCCCCAGCCCCCCAGCCCCCCCGCCCCCTCCAGCTTTAGATGCAGAAACCAGCTTTTCATGTTACGTAATGTCAGTATGTCTATAAGTGTTTGTGGTTTAGCTCCTGTCTCTTTAACCCTCCTGGAAAAAAGGAAAGGAAGAATGGGAGGAAGAAAGAAGGAAAAGAGGAAGGAGAGGAGGAAAGGAGGAAGGAAGGAAAGGAGGGAGAAAGGAAGGAGGGGAGGAAAGAAGGAAGGTAGAAGGGAGAGAGGAAGGAAAGAAAGAGAGAGGAAGGAAAGAAAGAGAGAAGGAGGAAGGGAAAAAGGACAGACGGAAGGATGGAAGGAAGGAAGGTAGGAAGGAAGGACAGACAGAAGGAAGCAAGGGAGGAAAGGAAGGAAGGAAGGAAAAGAGGGGGATGGAGGAAGGGAGGAATGTGAGTAATATCTGGATGATTGCAGCATGTTCTCACTAAACACACACATGAAGGGAAGGAAAGGAGGAATGAAGGGAGAAAGAAGGAAGGAAGGATGGTAGGAGGGAAGGAAGGGAGGAAGGAGGCAGGGAAGGAAGGAAAGAGAGAAGGAGGAAGGGAAGGAAGGAAGGAAGGAGAAAGAAGGAAGGAAGGAAGGAAGAAAGAAAGGAAGGACAGATGAAGGAAGGAAGAAAGGACAGAAGGAGGGAACATTTAGCCTAACAACTGAACTTAGATCTGAGGAAGGAAGGAAGGAAGGAAGGAAGGAAGGACAGATGAAGGAAGGAAGGAAAGAAGGAAGGAAGGAAAGAAGGAAGGAAGGAAGGAAGGAAAACACACACAGTTGATATTATAACAGCATAGAAATGACAGTAAACCCCCCAAAACCCCCCATCTCTCTTTTAAACTGTGCTGCAGGGAGTAATGTGACTAACGTCTGGATGATTGCAGCATGTGCTCTAAACACTAAACACACACATGAAGGCCTTGGTTCATGAATGCATTGAAGAGAGATATCACTGCAAACTCCTCTGCATGTTTGATTCTTTGAGTTTCAAGAGATGGAAATGAACCCTTTCCAACACTTTATCCAGCAATAAAGTAGTGGATAAAGATTTTAAGATTAAGATTAAAACTCTCTTTATTGTCATTTTTCATCACTAGTATATATTGGGTCAAATGCAAAGGATTGATTACATTTCAATATATGCATTTCTATATCTTTTTTTAATGTATTTATTTATTTACTTATTTTTCATTATTATTATTTTATTTTATTTTATTATTATTATTATTATTTTATTTTATTTTATTATATTATTATTATTATTAATTATTATTAATTATTGTTATTATTATTATTATTATTTTATTTTATTTTAATTTATTTTATTATTATTATTATTATTATTATTATTATTATTATTTATTAGTATTATTTTTTTTTAGTTTAGTTTTTTTTTATTTATTAATTAATTAACTTATTTTTTATCATTATTATTTATTTTATTTTATTATTATTTATTTATTTATTTTATTTTATTTATTTTTTTCCTTCTAATTTATTCTTGGTAATTGGTATGGTTTTTTTTTGTGAAGAAAAAGTTTACACCTTGTTTCTGTGTATTAATCTTAAAATCAATAATAAAAAAATACATTTAAAAAAACTTTTATACAGTATATAGAAATGTAATGAATCCTTTGCATTTGACCCTAACCCCCATTAGTAGCATTGGGTCTCCCTTCTGCAGCGACAGGGGAACACCTCCAGCTCTTTTTTTGCTGGTGCGTTGGTCAAGGCCGCTGACCGGACCTTTCACCCCCCCCCCCCCCCCCCCCCCCCCCAACATACATGACTTTGATGTGAGGAAACCAGACAGCACCTGGCGGAAACCAAACATGGTGAAAACATGCAAACTCCACATAGAGAAGGACCTTAGGGTGGCAGCCCAGGCCAGGGGGGGCAACTGTGAGCCGTATATATAATGTGCACCATAGTAAATTACATCAAGCGCTATTACGTCAAATTAAAGATATAAAAAGAAACAGAGGACTGTGCCAAGCAGTATGAGAAGGGGGGGTTGTTCCATTGTTCCTTCTTTCCTCCCTTCCTTCTTTCCTTCCCTTCCCTCCTTCCTTCCTTTCCTTCCTTCCTCCCTCCCTCCTTCTCTCCTCCCCCCTACCTTCCTTCTTTCCTCTGTCCTTCCTTCCTTCCTTCCTTTCTCCCTCCCTTTTTTCCTTCCTTCTTTCCTCCCTCCCTTCCTTCTTTCCTTTCTTTCTTCCTTTCCTTCCTTCCTTCCTCCCCTTTTTCCTTCCCTCCTCCCTCTTTTCCTTCCTTCTTCCTCCTTTCCCTCCTTCTTCCTCCCTTCCTCCTTTCCTTCCTTCTTCCTCCCTTCCTTCCTTCCTTCTTCCCTTCCTCCCTCCCTTCCTTCTTTCTCCCTTCCTTCCCTCCTTCCTTCCCTCCTTCCTTCCTTCCTTCCTTCCATCCTCCCCTTTTTCCTTCCTCCCTTCTTCCTCCCTTCCTTCCTTCTTCCTCCCTTCCTTGACTCGAGGACAACAGGAGGGTTAAAGAGGCTGATTGAAGTTCTCATCCTTTTAATTTTAGAGGTTTAACTTTTATTTCAGACTCAAATCAGCAGCAATTAGACGGACTGGTATTTGAATTTTGACATTAATAGCCCCCAAAAGGCTTTGCTGATGCATTCTTGTGTGTTTTTGTACCACCATGAGATTTTTCCCATTTTAGGTTTCGACTCAAAATATCTCGACCGATTACCGCAAAGCTCTCCAGAGACTAGATCCTTGATGACTTGTTGATCCACTGACTTCATATGTTTTCACTTAGTCGCAGCAATATCTTGACATCTAACAGGACAGGATGGATGGATTGGGTTTAAAATTTAGTGCAGACATTCGTAGTTCCCACACGATGAATCCTGCTGAGTATGGTGATATCCTGAAATGTTCTCGTCACATGTTGGCATCTCCAGCTTTTTGACGTTAGTGGTCCACACAGGATGAATTATAATAACCTTGGTGATGCCTTGACTTTCTTCTATCATCACGCCAACATTTAAATATGTCCAATACTTTTAATTTATGGCTATTTATGTGCAAAACTAAGGACTTTCCCCTCAACTTTAGGGCTTGTGCTGCTAATTAGCAATTAGCAAATGTTAGCATGTCAAACAGCTAGCTTATCATCAGCATGTTATTATTGCTATTCTGTGTATGTTAGCATGGTAGCATTACAGTAGTATTTAGCTCAAAGTGTTGCTGTATCACAGTACAAACTCACTAGAGCTGCAACAATTAGTCGATTAATTGATTAGTCAAACTATTTTAGTAATTGATTCATTGTTTTGAGTAAAATTCAGCATTTCCAGCTTTGTCCATGTGCATATTTTCTGGCTTTTTTTTTTTGGCATTTTATGATAGTAGACTGAATATTTTTGGATTGTGGAGAAAACAGGGCATGCAAGGTTGCTTGTTGGACTTTTGGGAAACAGTGATTGACATTTCTCTACAATTTTCGGACATTGTATTCGGACATTTCGTACTATTTATGTGCCAAACAAAGGACTTTCCCTTCAACTTTAGTGCTTGTGCTGCTAATTAGCAATTAGCGAATGTTAGCATGTCAAACAGCTAAACTAAGACGACCACCGAAGTAAACTTTTCCAGCTTATCATCAGCATGTTGCTATTCTGAGTATGTTAGCATGCTAGCATTACAGTAGTATTTAGCTCAAAGTGTTGCTGTATCACAGTACAACCTAACTAGAGCTGCAACAGTTAGTCAATTAATTGATTAGTTGATTAACAGAAAAGTAGCCGCCAACTATTTTGGTAATTGATTCATCGTTTTGAGTAAGTTTGAGTAAAATTCAGCATTTCCAGCTTTGTCCATGTGCATATTTTCTGGCTTTTTTGATAGTAGACTGAATATATTTGGATTGTGGACAAAACAAGGCATGCAAGGTTGCTTGTTGTTGTATGTTAGCATGCTGGTATTACAGTAGTATTTAGCTCAAAGTGTTCCTGTATCACAGTACAACCTCACTAGAGCTGCAACAATTAGTAGATTAATTGATTAGTCGATGAACAGAAAAATAGCCACCAACTATTTCAGTAATTGGTTCATTGTTTTGAGTAAAATTCAGCATTTCCAGCTTTGTCCATGGGCATATTTCTGTCTTTTTTTTTGGCATGTTTTGATAGTAGACTGAATATTTTAGGGTTGTGGACAAAACAAGGCATGCAAGGTTGCTTGTTGGACTTTTGGGAAACAGTGGTTGACAATTCTCTACAGTTTTTGGACATTGTATTGTCAGAATAATTAATCAAGACAGTAAATTGTTAGTTGCATCTAACATAGAGAGAGTAGTATGGATCTAGACTCTTCAATGCAACACATGAAGTCTTGGCATTGCAGAGCATCATCTTATTAATCAGCATGAGTTGACGACAGCTGTGTAGTCTTGTTCTTTCACATTTCTGATCGAACTGTAAAGCTCTTTGGCTGAAGTCTCATACCAGCTTCTGTTATCTAACAAGCAACACAGACGTCAAAATAAAGTCTAAAACCTCAACACAACTTCCTCTTTTTAGCAGGAAGTGGCTGAATCCTCTACTGTGTACTCGGCAGGCAACCAGCAGAGTGTAGAAAAAGAGAGGAGGATGTTTTGAGGAGGGGTGGAAGCTGTCGGACGGCGACGGTGATGATCATGATGATGGGTGTGGATGTGAACGTCCTGTTTAGAGAAGAGAAAGGGGACAGAGTGAAAGACTTGTTATCGATATCCTCGCTGGAATCTAGTTTCCTCTGACAGCGTTGGCATTTCCTCCTCTCTTTTGCCCAAATCATCGGAGCAACAAACAGAGAGAAAGACACACCAAAGGATAGCGGAAAGGCATTATGTAATGCGGTGATGAGACAAGCTCCAAGATGTCTGTGTAGGCTTTGAAAGGTGGAGGTAGAAAGTTAGTAGCTGCTGCACAAGTTGCAACAAATTCCAGCAATAAATCAAAAGGATCAAAACATCTGTAGAAACTTCTTGAATCCACCCCTGCAGCATAATCCACTCCTCTGTTCTCCATCCCAATTATTAATGTACCCTAAACACGCATTCAGGATTTATTTATTTAAACAGGCCTCATTTCACAACTAAAACCTGTTAATTTATGGTATTTATGGTATTGTGGTCATTAATGAGTTTTTAAGGGGGTGATTGATGAGTTGAAATATATTTTACAGATTTGTTTACATTCCAGTGTTTAATGTACCAGAAACACATATGGCTAAAAACTGCTTTTATCTCAATGCTCAGTTTTGACAGTATTGAACTAGGAGGGTTAAAGACAAACCAGAAAGTTCAAACTGAGGGAAGAAATTCAGCTTTTTTCATTTAAGAGTAAGTAAACCTACAAATATAGCTGCAGCATGGTTGAGACATGAAGGGATATCAGAACTACTTAGCCTTAGCCATGCTAGCTAGCTTAAATTAAGTCAAAGTGATGCATCTGTTTGTGTTTATTGATCTTAAAAGCTGGAGATCATTTGCATTGAGCCTGCTTTTCATTCATACAGTATACTTCTACCTATAAACTACAATAACATACACTTTTTTTCTGACTTTTAGTTAGTTATGTTGCATGCCAGACATCTCCAAACTCGAATATGTTATAAAGTATGATGGATTGACTCTCAAAGTTGGAGCTCCGACTGGAAAACTCAGGCCAGTTTTCTTTGAGACATGACTCAATATTACAGCATCCACTGAAGTTTTCAATGGTGCTAAATGAATAAAACTCTCATAATGACACCAGCTTACTTATTGTATTAGTAGGAAATCACAAAGGTTATCAGAATCACGATAATAATGGTGCTTGGTGGGCTTTTATGTGCTTTATGACTGAATTGATCTTGTTTAGCTTCTTGTTTCATTAATAAACTAAACTCTGCTAATGTTGCAGATATTCATATACCATCTGCTAGAATATGAGTTTCTCACAGTCAGACATGCTAATAGTTTGCATTTGATGTCTTAAGATGTGAAACTGTCCGAGCTCTGACTGTGCAACATGGCAGCATTAGCCTGCTAAGTGTTAGTTATTAAGCTAGTTAGCGCGGTTGCTAATGCTAATGCTAACCAGGAAATAAACAACATTTAGCTCAAGGAAATGCCATCAGGTTATTATTTTATGTGTCATGACTCACTGTGAAGCATTGTGCAGCTTTATTGTTGGGTTACACAGAAATAATAAGACTTGAATGATGTAACAAAGCTTTATTAGCTTCAGGTTAAACATTTAGGCTAAGTGTTGTTTTTACGCCCACTGCTCAACATTTTCACAATAGTTTACCAATGTTTTTGCATTAATGATGAAATATGGAACAAGATTGTACTTTCCTCATTCAAATTACTCAAATTTAGTATAAATTTTTGCTCATTTTGAATATTGAAGACCTTTGAAACATCGCCTAGCTTAGAGCTACACTTTAAAAAACAGCCGAATCATGCACACATACATACTTTAATACATGATATAAGTTCATCTGCTTTCAACAACAAACTGCTATCTGTTCGGCAACGCTCTCATCATGTGTCTCGTCCCTATTTCAGGGTAGATGCCGTCATATGACATTAGCTTAGCCTTATCTAAGTGTAATTTAGCTGCTAATAACGCTTATCTCAACACTCCTACATACTACTGGAGATAAGACTGATGAAGCCGGACTCTGTGACCGATCCGCTCCGGTCTGTCTGTCTGCAGAAAAGAGAGAGAGAAAACAAAAACATGGAGGTGAATGAGTAATGCTGCTGTCCTGATGAATTACAGGAAATTAGATATTAGTTAGCTGCTGCAAGCCAGCAAATGATAATCTACGACTCTTGTTTATCAGCCAAATATATTATTACTTTGACTATGAAAGCTGTCAAAAATAATGAAACCCAAAAAAGGAAATTAGTTTTGAGAGAGAGCAAAAAAGAAAAGTTGACTGGTGGCTCTTTGGAGCTTGTTTTATGTGCGTACTCATGCATGCAACACTTAGCTGGAAGCTCGGTCACGCACGTAGCAGCATTGGGAAACCTTCTCTAGCTGCTCTAAATCATTTTTAGAGAGTTTAATGAGGATAAAGCATCACATTACTGCCTAAAGGGAAAGATTTTAAGGTGTTTTTTTCTTCTCTCAAATGTTAAAATGGTATTTAACCCTCCCTGTTGTCCTCGAGTCAAGGAAGGAAGGGAGGAAGAAGGAAGGAAAGGAGGGATGGAGGAAGAAGGAAGGAAGAAGGAAGGAAAAGAGGGAGGGAGTAAGGAAGGTAGTAGGGAGGGAGGAAGGAAGGATGGAAGGGAGGAAGGAAGCAGGACGGAAGGAAAGGAGGGAGAAAGGAGGGAGGACGGAAGGAAAGAAAGAAGGAAGGGAGGAAGGAGGGAGGAAAGAAGGAAGGAAAAGAGGGAGGGAGGGAGGGAGGAAGGAAGAAGGAAGGAAAGAAGGAAGGGAGGAAGGTAGTACGGAAGGTAGTAGGGAGGGAGGAAGGAAGGATGGAAGGGAGGAAGGAAGGTATTAAGGAAGGTAGTAGGGAGGGAGGAAAGAAGGAAGGAGGGAAGGAAAGAAAGAAGGAAGGGAGGAAGGAGGGAGGAAAGAAGGAAAGACAGAGGACAGATGGAAGGAAGGAAGGAAGGAGGGAAGGAAAGAAGGAAGGGAAGGGAGGAAGGTAGTAAGGAAGGTAGTAGGGAGGTAGGAAAGAAGGAAGCAGGGAGGAAAGAAGGAGGGAAGGAAAGGGTTAAGGGTTAATTTCTGCACCAGCGTACTCGTGTATATTTTATTACTTTGAGACTCGTTTTGTAATTTCTTGTTTCTCAACTTTTTAAACTCTCACGGTTTGAACTCTTGAAGTCTTCGGAGCTTCGTTGCATCACTTTTAAGATTGTTAAATATTATACTTCCTGTTTGCGCTTCAGAATAACTTCCTACTCCAGTTATTACAGTTTGAGTGACCTGACTGATATTTAACCCTTTACATACTGCTCATATCCTGCTGTCATTAATAAACATTATCAATGAATCCTTAATTAATCTGTCAGAGAGCAAATACAGGAAACAGTGTATTATAGTTATATATGGGGAAAAAAAGACATTCACAATCACTATTTTATGATCCAGGAGAACATTTTTATATAATATGAAAAATACAACAATGATATTTGAATGATATTTTTAAATCTTTACACATTTGGATTCATAAAAATGTGTATCAGCTGCAAAAAGAAGCATTTTATTTCTATATTTGTAAACTGTGGGTCATATTAGGATAAAGTCCAGCATTTTTACAGCTCTTAAATGTAAAAAAGGTTATCAGTTTCGACCCTGAACAGTATGTGAGGGTTAAATCAGGTGTATACATCCTTTATTTTATATTTAAAGTTTTAGGTTTATATGTTATATTTCAAACTGAACACTAAATACAGGTGTAACCCAGTAAAATCCAAGTTAATGCACTATTAAAGTATTATATTTTCTGTCATTTTGTGCCAATATATAGGCTAATTAAAGCTGAACTGACTCATTTATTAACCCTCCTGAGTCAAGAAAGGAAAGGAGGGAGGAAGGAAGGAAAGAGGGAAGGAAAGAAGGAAGGAAGGTAGGAGGGAGGGAGGAAGGAAGGAAGGAAAGAGGGAAGGAAAGGAAGGAAGGTAGTAGGGAGGGAGGAAAGAAGAAGGAGGGAGGTAAGGAAAGAAGGAAGGGAGGAAGGAAAGGAAGGAAGGCAGGTAGTATGGAAGGTAGTAGAGAGGGAGGAAAGAAGGAAGGAGGGAGGGAGGGAGGGAGGAAGGAAGGAAAGAAGGACAGAGGAAAGAAGGAAGGGAGGAAAGAGAGAGGAAGGAAAGAAAGAGGGAAGGACAGAGGAAAGAAGGAAGGGGAGGGAAAATTGAGTGTTTTAATCATTGATGTGAACTTTGCTGCTTTTCTGTCATATGGGGAAACAAAATTTATCATCTTTAGGATTCATACTGCTTCTGAATTAGATTTTTGGATGTCTAAGTAAACTTTAAACAACATTTAGTGACATTTTATAGACTTCACATGTCGTACATTGACCACAAAGACGATTGTCAGATTAACAGATAAAGAAAATAATAGATAGAGGGATTCATTAGAAGTCCAAAGGTATCATTATCATATAGGTTTTACCACCTGTTGTTCTGCAGCTGAGATAAACCATCGCCATAGAAACGGACTCCTACCCTCCATGCTGCTTATCTAATCATCATAATTTATTTTTTAGCTGCTGTTTTAATGTCTGAATCATTTGAGCTTGTTGTATTTTAATTATACAGTTTGGCCTGTAGGGGGCGACGTAGTCAATGAAGTTCTACATGGATGTCATTCTCCAGTCTGTGTGTGTGTGTGTGTGTGTGTGTGTGTGTGTGTGTGTGTGTGTGTGTGTGTGTGTGTGTGTGTGTTTATGTGTGCATCATCAACCCTCATCTTCCTTTTCCTGGGAACACATTCAAGTCATGGAACCCAAATGGATTCTAGAATGTTTCCGTTGCCAGGATACTAAAAATCAAAAGGATTCTAGAACCAAGCAGAAGAATTCTAGAACCCAACGGATTCCGGAATGACTGTCAGAGTTTTGAATTGCTGATTGTGTGTGTGTGTGTGTGTGTGTGTGTGTGTGTGTGTGTGTGTGTGTGTGTGTGTTTTTGCCTGTTCATCATCCATCCTGTTTTTAAGCAGCTGTTTTTTTTTTTAAAGCATTGAGTCAGCAGACGAGCTTTAGGACACGAGATATGTGACACATGTGACTTCTGACCTGGAAATGTATGGCGACATTACAGGAAGCTGGAAAGATCAAAGATGACACACACACACACACACACACACACACACACACACACACACACTGACAGAGACACACACACACACACACAGACACACACATACACACACACACACACTGACAGACACACATACACACACATATACACACACACACAGTACACACACATATACACACACATACACACACATACACACAGACACACACACACACACACACACACACAGAGAGACAGACACACACACACACACACACACACACAGAGACAGACACACACACACACACTGACCGCTGTATGATATCCATGAGATCAATGGAAAAGAACAAGCTGAGAGGTCAAAGGTCAACCATATTTCTCCTGTCACAAGCACATTTCTTCATTACGTAACAGCGAGCTGATTGTTCCTGATGGCTTTTTTATTTTTTTATTATTATTTTGAGACTTTTTTTCCCCTGGACGGGACGGAAAAGACAGGAAATGTTTTCATCAGTTATGAGTCTGATTTATCTAAATATAGAAACTTTTATTGCTCCATGACTGAGATGTGTGATGTAAAGGAAGAAGAGAGGGAAAGGTGGTTTTAGACAACTTTGAATTTGACTTTTTCTGCAATTTATTGGCAGCAAATGACAACAGAAGGTGAAATTAAATGAGAGTCAATATTTCCATATCACAAATACACAAATGATATTTCAGGAACAACATTTATCTATTCAAAGTTTCAGGGTTTGCTGAAGAAAACTTTTTAAATTTTAGGCACTAAACTTTATCATTTAATTTATTTATCTTTTTTTTTTTTTTACTGCTTTTTGCAATGCATGCTTTTTTTATTTATTTTATTTTATATTATTTTTATTATATTTATATTTTATTTAATATTTTTTATTTATTTATTTAGCACATTTTAGGCATTAAACTTAAGCATTTTAAGCCTTTATTTTACATCAGTTATATTTTTTACTTATTTTTTAATTTTTAATTTATTTATTTAATATTATTTATATTATTTTATTTTGTATTTTATTTATTTATTTTTATTTACTTAATTTTGTATATTATTTATTTATATTTATATTATTTTATTATATTAGTGTATTATATTTATTATATTATATTATATTTTATTTATTTATTTTCTTAGTTTTTCTTTTTATTTCATTTTACATGTCTCGCTCGTGGGATCAGTTTTTACTTCTCGGATTTTCACCACGTTCGTACCGAAGCTTAAAATGTGTCTCGAAATATAATTTCTGTGTGGCGCCAAAAAGAGAAAACCTTGGACGCCTCATCCAGATCAGAGTTAAGAGAGGAATTTGAACCTGATTACAGTTTTTCACGCCCGACGTTAGTTCTGGAAAATGATTTTAGTTCCAGGCTGGAAGTCGAGCTGCTCCGAGTTAGAGATGAACTGATCTCACATCTGATCATCGGAGAGAAAAACGAGTGCAAACAAGTCGAAGCTGCACCATCGCTCTAAAGCAGGGGGGTCAAACATGCGGCCCGCGGGCCAGAACCGGCCCGCTGAGGGGTTCAATCTGGCCCACTTTCCTTCCTTCTGTCCTTCCTCTCTACCTTCCCCTTTTCCTTTCTTTGTTCGTTCGTTCCTTTCTTCCTTCCTGCCTTCCTTCTGTCCTTCCATCGGTCCTTCCTTCTGTCCTTCCTCCCTTCCTTCCTCCCTTTTTTCTTCTGTCCTTCCTCTCTACCTTCCCCTTTTCCTTTCTTCGTTCGTTCCTTCCTTTGTTCCTTCTTTCCTTCCTTCCTTCCTCCCTCTTTCTTTTTTCTTCGTTCTTCCCCTGTTTCCCTCTTTCTTTGCCCCCTCCTCCTTCCATACTTCTTTCCTCAGTTCCTTCCTTCCTTCCTTCCTTCCTTCCTTCCTTCCTCCTTTCCTTCCTCTTTTCCTCCCTCCCTCTTTACTCCTTTTCTTCCTCCCTTCCTTTTTTCCTTCCTTTCTCCCTTCCTTCCACCTTTCCATCCATTCTTCCTTCCTTCCTCCCTCCTTCCACCTTTCCTTCATCCCTTCCTTCTTTCCTCACTTCCTTCCTTCTCTCCCTCCCTCCTTACTCCTCTCCTTCCTCATTCCTTCCTTCCTTCCTTTCCTACCTCCCTTCCTTCTTTCTTTTCGTCCCCTACCTTCCTTCCTTCCTTCCTTCTTTCCTCCCCCCTACCTTCCTATACTGTTATGATGACTTGAGGTGAACATATGTTTTTTTTTAAAAGTTCCTTTAAAGTCCGAACTTGAATAAAAGTGTCAAAAAATCAAGCACCTTTACAAAAGTATAACATATTGAAATGTATTCTCACTTTTGTGCATTTTGGGGACACTTTAGGAAAAATCATCAAATTTCAGAATAAAAAAAGACATTTGTGGTATTTTAACAGCTGTGTAATGTTAAATGTTAAATTTAACCCTTAACAGGTTTAAAATGGGTTATGAAGTAAATCCAGTGGTCATAGTGGTCTGGTTGGTTCAGACACACACACACATTCTCATTTTTGTGTATTTTCGGGACACTTATAATAATAATAATAATCAAGTTTGAAAAAAGGACATTTGTGGTGTTTTAGCAGCTGTTAAATGTCACAACAGG
This sequence comes from Scomber japonicus, assembly GCF_027409825.1. Taxonomy (NCBI): domain Eukaryota; kingdom Metazoa; phylum Chordata; class Actinopteri; order Scombriformes; family Scombridae; genus Scomber; species Scomber japonicus. The sequence goes on along the minus strand of NC_070599.1, from coordinate 21,950,126 downwards.
CTCACATTTGACCCTAAACAGTCTCTAAAGGGTTAAAACAGGGGTTTTGAAGATGTTGCTTTTGGATCAGATGTTATGAATCTTTCTTCCTTCTTTTCTTTTACGCTGTGTTTTTGTTTAGTCTCTCTCTCTAATAATGCTCCGTCTTCAGCTGCGTGTTTGTTTGTTGAATATTTCCTCTTGTGTAGCAACTATAGCGACCCTTTGGGACCCTTACCTCCTTCTTTGCAGTAACCCCCCCCCTCCTCCTCTTACGGGCTTATCAGGGTCGTGAAATCTGAACTCTGCCGGTGTTTGACCCTCGAGAGGACTCACTGCGTCATTACGTCATCCGTTTATAGCTGCTGCTGCTGCTGTTGTTGTTTTGAGCCTCACAGCTGGAGTGGTGAGAGAGATTTTCCAGGCTTGTTTTTTTTGACAGATGCCACACACACACACACACACACACACACACACACACATTGGCGCATCTGTGGAAAGCTGGATGTTTTTTTTTAATTGATTAACATCGCAACCAAAAAAAAACAAACACTCGCAGCCAACATGCTGATTACTTGAACACATTCTCGATCATTTCCGCAGATGATGATGATGATGATGATGATGAGATTATCACGCAAATCTGCAAAAAAAAAAAAAAAAGTGCCCTCGAGTAAATAACGCAGCCATGCAGGACAAGAGCTCTTTCTTTTTTTTTTTTCAATTATTTTTTTAACGCTGGGGTCCAACTGAGGAATGGCTGTCAAGCTGTGAAAACAACGACTACTTTAACCCTCCTGTTGTCCTCCAGTCAAGGAAGGAGGGAGGAAGAAAGGGATGAAGGGAGGAAGGAAGGTAGGACACGAAAGGAAAGAAGGAAGGAAGGTAGGGGGGAGGAAAGAAGGAAGGAAAGAAGGAAGGAATGTAGGGGAGAGGAAAGAAGGGAGGAATGAAGGGAGGGAGGGAGGAGGGAAGGAAGGAAGAGAGGAAAGAAGGAAAGAATGAAGGGAGGGAGGGAGGAAAGAAGGAAGGAAGGAAGGTAGGGGACGAAAGGAAAGAAGGAAGGGAGGTAGGAAAGGAAGGAATGAAGGACAGAGGAAGGAAAGAAGGAAGGAATGTATGGGTAGGAAAGAAGGAAGGGAGGGATGAAAGAAGGAAGGTAGGAGATTAAAGGAAAGAAGGAAGGGAAGTAGGAAAGGAAGGAAGGAAGGACAGAGGAAGGAATGTAGGGGAGGGAGGAAAGAAGGAAGGAAGGAAGGTAGGGGGTAGGAAAGAAGGAAGGAATGAAGGGAGGGAGGAAGGAAGGAAGGAAGGAAGGGAAAGAAGGAAAGAGAGAAGAAGGAAGAAAGGAAGGGTGATGGAGGAAGGAAGGGATGAAAATGAGGACAGAGAGAGGGAGGAAGGACAGAGGGAAGGAAGTAAGGGAGGAAAGAAGGAACAGTCAAAACAGACGGGGTCAATTTGACCCGGGAGGACGACAGGAATAATTGAATAAAAGCTTCCTTAAAGTAGCTCTAATCAACATTTTGAATAATAATAAAGTGTTAGGGTATAAACGTGATGTCAGAGGTGTGAGGAGCTGCTCTCGGGCTGCGGCTTCACTGTTCTGATGAACTCAGAGTTGTTTTTGGCAGCAGAGTTCAGCTTGTTTTCAGAGAAGCTCTTTATATGAAAGTGAGTAGAGGCGACCTGCGGAGCGTCGAGAGACCACATGTCTCCCTCGGGAGCTCAAACGGACACAAACATGATGATGAAGTTGCTGCATGTCAGCTGGATGAAGACTTTAAATAGATAACAGTTGTATCAAACTCCCAAAACGTGCATTCAGGAGTTTGAAGAAGCAGCTATAAAGGACAGAAGGAAGGAAGGAAGGAGGGTAGGAAGGAAGGAAAGAAGGACAGAAGGAAGGAAGGAAGGAAGAATGGAAGGAAGGAGGTTAGGAAGGAAAGTAGGAAGGACAAGTAAGGAGTGAAGGAAGGAAGGTAGGAAGGAAGGACAGATGGAGGAAGGAAGGTAGGAAGGTCGGACAGAAAGAAAAAAGCAAGAAAGGACAGAAGGAAGGAAGGAAGGAAGGAAGGATGGAAAGAAGAAAAGAAGGACAGAAGGAAGGAAGGAAGGATGGAAGGAAGGAAGGAGGTTAGGAAGGAAGGTAGGAAGGACAAGTAAGGAAGGAAGAAAGGAAGGAAGGAAGGTAGGAAGGAAGGACAGAAGGTAGAAAGGAAGGAAGGAAGGAAAGAAGGACCGAAGGAAGGAAGGAAGGAATGAAAGATGGACAGAATGAAGTAAGGTAGGAAGGTAGGAACTAAGGACAGAAGGTAGATAGGAAGGACAGAAGGAAGGAAGGAAGGAAGGTAGGAACTAAGGACAGAAGGTAGAAAGAAAGGAAAGAAGGTAGAAAGGAAGGAAGGTAGGAAGGAAGAAGGAAGGAAGGATTTATCCTAACTAGAAAATGAGAAAAGTCATCAAATGTAATAAGTTACATTACTTTGATGAAGTAACTGAAATAGTTACATTACTCATTACATTATAAACTATTACATCGCCATAGCAACCGTCCTCACCCTGCTCATCAGTATTTTAATGTTTGCGGTGTGATGCTGTAACGTTCGGAGGTTAGAGGAAGTTCTCTGGAAGTCTGCTGCTCAACGATCAGGAAGCAACATCTGGTTCATGTCTTTACTTCAGGAAGTCGACTTTCTGTGGCTTTCTGCACCACTGAGCCTCCTCCTCTTCCTCCTCCTCCTCCTCTTCCTCCTCCTCCTCCTCCACCTCCTCCTCCTCCTCCTCTTCCTCCTCCTCCTCCTCCTCCTCCAATGTTTACTCCGGTTCTCTTTATACGTCCATTAGAACTGGAAATGGCTCCAAAAGTGAATTCATGTGGTTTTAAAAGTTGTATTTTAGCAGTTTTTTTTTTAGTTTTGTGTTAATCCTCCTGTTGTCCTCAAGTCAAGGAAGGATAGAAGGAAGGAAAAGAGAAAGGAGAGAAGGAAGGAAGGAGAGAAGGAAAGGAAAGGAAAGGAAAGGAAAGGAAAGGAAAGGAAAGGAAAGGAGGAAGGAAGTTATTCTTATTATTCCCAGTTATTCTTATTATTCTCAATTATTCTCATTATTCCCAGTTAGTCTTATTATTCCCAGTTATTCTCAGTTATTCTCAGTTATTCCCAGTTATTCTCATTATTCCCATTCATTTCCAGTTATTCCCAGTTATTCCTACTTATTCCCAGTTATTCCCAGATACTCTTATTATTCCCAGTTATTCTCATTATTCCCAGTTATTCTCAGTTATTCCCAGTTATGCAGTTATTCCCAGATATTCCTACTTATTCCCAGTTATTCCCAGTTACTCTTATTATTCCCAGTTATTCTCATTATTCCCAGTTATTCTTATTATTCCCAGTTGCTCTTATTATTCCCAGTTATTCTCATTATTGCCAGTTGCTCTTATTATTCCCAGTTATTCTCATTATTCCCAGTTATTCTCAGTTATTCCCAGATATTCCAAGTTATTCCCAGATATTCCAAGTTATTCCCAGATATTCCAAGTTATTCCCAGATATTCCCAGTTATTCTCAGTTATTCCTACTTATTCCCAGTTATTCAGTTATTCTCAGTTATTCTCATTATTCCCAGTTATTCCCAGTCATTCCCAGTCATTCTTATTATTCCCAGTTATTCCCAGATATTCCCAGTTATTCCAAGTTATTCTCAGTTATTCCCAGTTATTCCCAACAGATATTCCTAGTTATTCCCAGTTATTCCCAACAGATATTCCTAGTTATTCCCAGTTATTCTCAGTTATTCCAAGTTATTCCCATTTATTCCTAGTTATTCCCAGTTATTCCCAGTTATTCCTAGTTATTCCTAGTTATTCCCAGTTATTCTCGTTATTCCCAGTTATTCCCAGTTATTCTCAGTTATTCCCAGATATTCCCAGTTATTCTCAGATATTCCTACTTATTCCCAGTCATTCCCAGTTATTCCCAGTTATTCCGAGCCGCTCTCTAGAAACATCTTAAATCTAATAAGATGATTTACAGATGAGGAAGATCTGGATTCTTCCTCGCTGCCGCTCAGCTCCTCTCCCTCCTTCTTAAGGAGCGTTTATCCTGTCGTTTTAATCCTCCTCCCTCTTTCCCTCCCTCCTTCCTTCATTCCTTACCTCTGTTTCTTTCTCTTCTTGCTCCTTCCTTCCCTTAAAATTCCCTTCTTTCCAACCTTTTTCTCTCCTTTTCTCCTTCCTTCCTTTTATTCTTTTATCTTTCTCCTTCCTTACTTTTCCAACCCTTTTCTTTTCTTCCCCTTCTCTCCTTATGTATCTTCTTTTCACCCTTTTTATTTATTACCTTCTTTCTCTCCCTCCTTCATTCTTTCTCCCTATTCATTACTTCCCTTTCCCCTCCTTTCTTTCCTCTTTACTTCCCTCTCTCTTTTCCTCCTATCCTTCTTCCCTCACTCCTTTTCTCGCTCCTTCTTTACTTCCCTTTCCCCTCTTTTCTTTCCTCTCTACTTCTCTCTCTTTTCCTCCTACCCTTCTTCCCTCTCTCCTTTTTTCACTCCTTCTTTCCCTGCTTCCTTTCTTTTTCGATCTTTCCATACTTCCTCTCTCCTTTCTTTCCTCTATTTCCCTCTCTTTTCCTCCTATCCTTTTTCCCTCTCTCCTGTATTAGCTCCTTTTCTCGCTCCTTTACTTCCCTTTCCCCTCCTTTCTTCCCTCTCTCTTCCTCCTATCCTTCTTCCCTCTCTCCTTTTTTCACTCCTTCTTTCTGTCCCTGCTTCCTCTCTTTAAATCCTTCTTTACTTCCTCTCTTCTTTCTCTCTTCTCTGCTTCCCAATCACCTCCTACCTTCTCTTCTGTCCTTAAATTCCTCTCTCTCCCTCTCTTCCCTCCTCCTATTCCCTCCCTCCTCTTCTCCCTCCTCCTCTCTCTCTCTCTCTCCCTGTCTCTCTCTCCTCCCCTCTCTCTCTCTCTTTCTCTCTCTCTCTCCATTGTTTATGTTCTCCGGCTCCTGGAAGTCAACTCAGTATATGACGCTCCTCCTCCTCCTCCTCCTCCTTCTCTCTTAATCTAACTCACTCCCTCTCTCTCTCTCTCTCTCTCTCTCTCTCTCTCTCTCTCTCTCTCTCTCTCTCTCTCTCCCTCCTCCCTCTCTCGCCTCACTTGCTACTTTAACTGCTCGTCCTGTCATTCAGCTCTCGGCTGCTGAGATGTGTGTGTGTGTCTGAACGAGGGAAACGTTGGTGCTGAAAGAGATCTGCAGACGCTCGTTACAGGATTTTAACTGAGAGAAAGAGGAACCCCTATAAAAAAGGTACTGTGTGTGTGTGTGTGTGTGTGTGTGTGTGTGTGTGTGTGTGTGTGTGTGTGTGTGTGGTCTGGCAATCGGCTACTTTTAGTGACACATTTCAGACTTAATAACAGTTAATTGGGGGATGGCTCGTTCAACTGAGGACAAAAACTGTTTCCCCCCAATTAATGATAATGAGGGGGGAAATGCAGATTTTAGGGGTCAGTAGTTAATAGTTAGGGGGGGGGGGGGGGGGTCTCTGGAACGTCCCGAAAAATGATCATGGTCAGATATGTGTGTGTGTGTGTGTGTGTGTGTGTGTGTGTGTGTGTGTGTGTGTGCACTTTGGCTTCTGGCTGCATGCTTTTAGCCTTTTTACCTGTCAAAAAGTTGATGGGTGAGGAATGTGTGTGTGTGTGTGTGTGTGTGTGTGTGTGTGTGTGTGTGTGTGTGTGTGTGTGTCTGAACCAGCCAGACCACTATGACCACTAGAGAAGTAGAAATGTGAAATGTGTGTGTGTCAAAAACTATGATAGCTAGATGATAATTGATGCAGAATCTCGCTGAATTTCATGCTTTTATTGTGAAAATTTGATCTACAGAGGCATTAACATATAAACTGCTGTGAAATATTTCTCATGTATGTGTGTGTGTGTGTGTGTGTGAGATTGTGTGTGTGTGTCAAAAACTATGACATAGATGATACCTGATGCGCTAGATTTCATGCTTTTATTGTGAAAATGTGGCACAAATGTCTACAGAGACATTACCACATGACAAAAAAAGCTGCTGCTGATCATTTTTCATGTGTGTGTGTGTGTGTGTGTGTGTGTGTGTGTGTGTGCGTGTCAAAAACTATGACATAAATGATACCTGATGCAGAATCTCGTTGAATTTCATGCTTTTATTGTGAAATTTGGCACAAACGTCTACAGAGATATTAACACATGACAAAAAAAGCTGCTGTGGAACATTTTTTTTATGTGTCTGTGTGTGTGTGTGTGTGTGTGTGTGTGTGTGTGTGTGTGTCAAAAACAATGACATACAGTAGATGATACCTGATGCAGAATCTCACCAACCAAATCTCATGCTTTTATTGTGGTAATTTGAAGCAGAACATCTACAGTTTTCACAATAAGACACATTAACACAACCAAAAAAACCTTTGTGTGAAGAATCTGAGTAACATTTTTCCACCTTTTATAACTTTTATCAGTCTGTGAATCCCATTTCATGCAGAAAATATGATTTTATTGTATTTTCTCCTCAGCATATCCTGTGTAATGTCCCCAAAAGTGATCATCGTCTAATATATGTGTGCACTTTGGTATCTGCCTGTTGTTATAATCTGCATGCTTACAGCTTTTTATCTGTCAAAAAGTTGATGGATGAGGAACTTGTGTGTGTGTGTGCCAAAAATGATAATTGTTGCTGAATTTCATGCTTTTATTTTGGTAATTTGGCACCAACATCTACAGTTTTCACAATAAGACGCATTAACACTTGACAAAAAAGCTGCTGTGAGACATTTTTCCACCTTTTATAACTTTTATTTGTCTGTGAATCACTTCAACTCTTCCCATTTCATGCCTGATACCTGATGCAGAATCTCACCAAATTTCATGCTTTTATTGTGATAATTTGAAGCAGAACATCTACAGTTTTCACAATAAGACACATTAACACAACAAAAAAACCTTTGTGTAAAGAATCTGTCCACCTTTTATAACTTTTATTTGTCTGCTCTTCCCATTTCATGCAGAGAATATGACTTTTCTTGTACTTCTTCTTTGCTTCAACACATCTGCTGCTGTTTTTTTTTTTTTTTTTCTCCCCTGAAAGAACAGACGACCTCCTGGGAGCTCTGTTGGCTAAAATTAGGCAGGTGCACAACTTTTGTAAACACCCATTAATTCGGGGCATTTTAAGGCCGCGGAGGAGGCTGCTGATTTAATTCCTCCTTAAATGAGGTCAAGCGTTTGAACAGAGGAAGAATCTGGAAAAGACTCTTTAATCTCCTGAGATGTTACATTTTGTTAGTCAATAAGGACATTCATCATTCCTGCAATATGGGCAAGATATTAACTTAGCGGCAAATTTGATCATTTTACACACACACACACACACACACGCAAACACGCTGATTTAATCGTACATAAACAAGCATTTGGCATCTTCCCACTAATCCACTTCTATTAGTATTCGTCTACTGACCTAACTTTGAATTGCAGACAGCGGAGAGTCTGTGTGATCCCAGTAAAGTGTGTCTGTGTGTGTGTGTGTGTGTGTGTGTGTGTATGTGTGTGCGTGCGTGTGTGTGTGTGTGTGTGTGTGTCTGTCTGTGTGTCTGTGTGTGTGTGTGTGTGACTATGACATAAATGATACCTGATGCAGAATCTCACTGAATTTCATGCTTTTATTGTGAAAATTTGGCACAAACATCTACAGAGGCATTAACACATGACAAAAAAAGCTGCCGTCAAACATTGTGTGTGTGTGTGTGTGTGTGTGTGTGTGTGTGTGTGTGTGTTTATGTGTGCATCATCAACCCTCATCTTCCTTCTCCTGGGAACACATTCAAGTCATGGAACCCAAATGGATTCTAGAACGTTTCCGTTGCCAGGATACTAAAAATCAAAAGGATTCTAGAACCAAGCAGCAGAATTCTAGAACCCGACGGATTCCGGAATGACTGTCAGAGTTTTGAATTCCTGATTGTGTGTGTGTGTGTGTGTGTGTGTGTGTGTGTGTGTGTGTGTGTGTGTGGTATAACATGCCAGTTTAGTCAAGACTGACACAATAGGGCCGCTGTGTCGACGTAAGACTTGTTTCTGTATCCGAGCCTCGCTGCCATGGGGCCTATTAGTGCTGCCTGTCTGTTTGCGTACAATACCCGTGTGTGTGTGTGTGTGTGTGTGTGTTCCTGTCAGTATACTGGAGTGAATGAATGAGCGAGTACTTTTGCATACTAATACATGCAAAGGGCTCGGTTGTGATGCGTCCTCCTAATGAGACCAGCAGCCAGAACACAATGTGGACGTGAATAATGTGAAGAAAATGTTCCTTCATTAGAGACGGACCACAGCAGGCGGTGAGGGTCCTTAATGTGGGAGGAAAAAAAACAACAAATAGCACATGGTGTTTATTTCTCAAGTATCAAAAAGGTAGAAATTGAGCTCGGCTAATTAAATCTGCATGTCTGGTACAATGATTTGTGGTGGAAAGGATCTATAAAGATGAGCTATTCAAAAATATCTAAAAAAAATAGTTTAAAAGCAGCATCAGGTTTGTATTTTTGTTGGTTTTATATCATTTGAAATGACATTTGCATCATTTTTTAACCAAAAGTAAGACTGGATGCTCCTGAAAATGTCAAATGGTGTAACCAAAAAATAAATATTTCATCCACCTACAGTGTATTTAAATGGACTTATACTAATAATTACTGTAAATGGTTCCTTATTTACAAGATTCCCATGATTAAATTGATTTAATATAAGTAAGATCATGCCAAATTAGTTGATATGGTGTTTTATTGACAATTTAGTGTTTTTAAGCAAGTTTTTATGGTTACACCACTTAGACATTTTTGCCATAATCCTCTAATACATTCTCTCAAAATGGATTAAAAGCAGAAATTTTATGCTGAGTCCACAAAAAAAAGAATATATGCAAGTTATTCATATGTTTATTTTCACATTTTAACCCTTTAAATTTGAAAAAACCCCTCATTGACCCTCATGCATTACATAATTAATGTATATTCATGTCCGACTCATTCAAGTGTATATTTCACACAATTGCACACAAGACCGCTGATGGGAGGTGTAAAGCATAAAGAAGCAGGACACTGTTGATGCAATACTAAAGATTTATCTATTTTTAGCTGGAAAGAAAGAGTCGATATTGTTCCTCACCAGTGGAGCAGTGAAAGCCTTCGGGGCAGCATGAGGAGTTGTAGTAAACGAGGGGAAAACATGCAGTAAACCGTACTGTACGATGTTTTAGCATTTCAAAGTAAATCCGTCATTTGACCCGCGACTAAGGAAGGGAAGAAAAGCAACAGAGTGTGCAGATATTTAGATAAAATGTTTTAGTTTCTGGCTCAGTGAAGCTGAGTTAAATACTGTTAAATACAGTTTTATGGGTCAATGTCGTCATTTGGTGTAACCCGTATTTTTTCATATTATATATGTGCAGGAAAATAGATGTGGAATCAATATAATCCACTTTTAATAACACAACACTGTTTTATAAAACAAATTTAACATCATATGTCACATTTTATTTTGAAAAAAGGTTGATTTAGGATATTTCCTGTTCAATATTGAGAAATGCTCAAATGAAGGAAGGAAGGAAGGAAGGAAAAGAAGGGTAGATGGAAGGAAGGAAGGAAGGAAGGGAAGAAGGGTAGATGGAAGGAAGGAAGGAAGGAAAAGAAGACAGGATGGGAAGGAAGGAAGGGTAGATGAAAGGAAGAAAGGGAAGAAGGGTAGATGGAAGGAAGGAAGGAAAAGAAGACAGGATGGGAAGGAAGGAAGGAAGGAAAAGAAGGGTAGATGAAAGGAAGGAAGGAAGGGAAGAAGGGTAGAAGGAAAAGAAGACAGGATGGGAAGGAAGGAAGGAAATTAAGGAAGGAAGGAAGGAGGGAAGGACCTCAAAAATCAGAAGGTTTATGTAATAAGACATCCGATCTGTACATTTCCACACAGTTGTTGTCATGGTAACGTGCATGAATTGACGGAGTTTCGGGGCAAGAACTCTCCTTCATCGCCCCCGTTAGTTGTTATTTGATTAAACACTAATTTATTCAGGATTACACACATTAAAGAATCCAGAAGGAGTATTACCGTAATAAATCAGCAGCTAATCAGATTACGTGAAAGTGATGACCTCATTATGAACCTCCGAGGGTTCGGGGTGGTGATGTCACACCTTCATGACTCGTCGTTGTTTTTTATGAGCTTAAAAATATTCTGTTACGTAACTTTGACGTCTCTCTGAGCAGCTGCTTGTTCGCAGCAGGGAGGTCAAACATGAGGCTCGTGGGCCAGAAGTGGACCGCCGAAGGGTTCAATCAGGCCCTCTTTCCTTCCTATGTTCTTTTACTTCCTTCTTTCTGTCCTTCCATACATCTTTCCTTCCTCCCTTTCTTTCCTTCTTGTCATCTTTTTGTTCATTCATTCCTTTTATCCTTCCATCCCTCCTTCCTTCCTTCCCTCCTTCCTTCCATCTGTCCTTCCTTTCTTCCTTCCCTACTTTCTTCCTTCTGTCCTTCCATCCATCATTCCTTCCTCCCTTCCTTTCTTTCCTGTCTTCTTTCCTTCCTTCCTTCCTTCCTTCCTTCCATCCTTCCTTCCTTCCTTCCTTCCTTCCATCCTTCCTTCCTTCCTTCCTTTCTTTCATCTTTCCTTCCTCCCTTTCTTTCCTTCCTGTCGTCTTTTCGTTCATTCTTTCCTTCCATCTTTCCTTCCATCTGTCCTTCCTCCCTTTCTTCCTTCCCTCCTTTCTTCCTTCTGTCCTTCCACCCATCTTTCCTTCCTTCTTTCCTTTCTTCCATCTTTCCTTCCTTCCTTCCTGTCATCTTTTCCTTCCTTCCTTCCTTTCATTCTTACATCCTTCCTTCCATCTTCCCTTCCATCTGTCCTTCCTTTTATCCTTCTTTCCTCCCTTCCCTCCTTCCTTCCAAATTTCCTTCCTTCCTTTCTTTCCTTTCAGTATTCTTTTCCTTCCTTCCTTCCTCTCATCCTTCCACCCCTCTTTTCTCCCCTTCTTCCTTCCTTCTGTCCATCCATCCTTTGTTTTCTACCCCTCCCTATCTTCTTTCCCTCCTTCCCTCCATCTTTTTAACGATCCTGCCTACATTAAATCGTATTAGTCTCTATTTGGCCCCTGAATGAAAATGAATTTGACACCAGCTTGTTAACAGTGATCTAAATATCTCTAATATAACTCTCCTCCGTTTCCTCCTCAACCCCTAATAACCCGGCTCGGAGGGAAAGTTATGAAAACATATTTTACCCCACAGTGTTGTTACGGTAACATCCACGATAATTAAAATGTCCACTTATTGAAGCTCATTCTCTGTAAGAAAAAACAAGAACAAACTACCTCATCGCCTCAGGCCCACTTTCCTTCCTTTCTTCCATCTTTTCTTCCTTTCTTTCCTTCCTGACGTCTTTTCCTTCCTTCCTTCCTTCCTTCCTTCCTTCCTTCCTTCTGTCCTTCTTCCCTTCCTTCCTTCCATCTTTCCTTCCATCTGTCCTTCTTTCCATTTTCCCTCCTGCCTTTCATCTTTCCTTCCTCCCTTTCTTTCCTTCCTGTCGTCTTTTCGTTCGTTCGTTCCTTCCATCTGTCCTTCCTCCCTTTCTTCCTTCCTTCCCTCCTTCCTTCCTTTCTTTCCTTTCAGTATTCTTTTCCTTCCTTCCTTCCTCTCATCCTTCCATCCCTCTTTTCTCCCCTCATTCCTTCCTTCTGTCCATCCATCCTTTCATTTCTACCCTCCCTCCTTCCTGTCCTCTTTTCCTTCCTTCCTTCCTTTCATTCTTCCTACCTTTTTTCCTTCCCTCCTTCCTTACTGTCTTCTTTTCGCTCCTTCCTTCCTTTCATCCTTCCTATTTTTTTTTCTTCCCTCCTTCCCTCCATCATTAAATCATATTGGTCTCTCTTTGGCCCTTGAATGAAATTGAGTTTGATACCAGCTTGTTAACAGTGATCTAAACATCTCTAATATAACTCTCCTCCGTTTCCTCCTCAACCCCTAATAACCCGGCTCGGAGGGAAAGTTATGAAAACATATTTTACCCCACAGTGTTGTTACGGTAACATCCACGATAATTAAAATGTCTGTAAACCTTTCTTCCTTCTGTCCTTCCATCCATCTTTCCTACCTTCCTTCTTTTCTTCCATCTTTCCTTACTTCCTTCATTTCCTTCATGTCATCTTTTCCTTCCTTCCTTCCTTTCATTCTTACATCCTTCCTTCCATCTTTCCTTCCATCTGTCCTTCCTTTTATCCTTCTTCCCTCCCTTTCTTCCTTCCCTCCTTCCTTCCATCTTTCCCTTTCTATCCTTTGTCTTCTTTTCCTTCCTTCCTTCCTTCCTCTCATCATTCCACCCCTCTTTTCTACCCTCCCTCCTTCCTGTCTTTTCGTTCCTTCTTTCCTTTCATCCTTCCTCTCTTACTTCCTTGCCTCCTTCCTTCCTGTCTTTTCGTTCCTTCCTTCCTACCTTTTTTTTCTTCCCTCCTTCCCTCCATCTTTTTAACGATCCAGCCCATATTAAATCATATCTCCGTTTCCTCCTCAACCCCTAATAACCCGGCTCGGAGGGAAAGTTATAAAAACATATTTTACCCCACAGTGTTGTTACGGTAACGTCCACGATAATTAAAATCTAACAAACTACCTCATCGCCTGCTCACTGCTGATGAATGAGAACGAGCAGCGGTATTAATCTCTGTCTCATTTACGCTGGTTTTAGCCGTGAAGTCGGAGAGAGGGATAAAAAAAAAGGGCTGAGGGTTAATGACGACACACACTAACAAGAGCACCCACGGGAGAAGAGACGGATAAGAGGTGGAGAAGAGGGAGAAATAGAAACAAAAGGAAAAGAAAAAGGTGCAAGGAGGGAGTCAGGCATGATGGAGAGACTGAAAGGTAAAAAAAAGAAGAAAAGAGAAGCATCTGTTAGCTATCATTGCATTCTTCACTTAAGTGTCCTTTAAATGAGGAAAGAGGAAAGAAGGAAGGAAGGAAAGAAGGAAGGCAGGCTGGAAGGAAAGGAGGAAGGAAGGATGGAAGGATGGAAGGGAGGAAGGGAGGAAGGAAGGACAGTAGCAGGGAAGAAGGAAGGAAGGAAGGAAGGGGAGGAAGAAGGAAGGAAGGAAGGGAGGAAAGGAAAGGAAGGGAAGGAGGAAGGAAGGAAGGAAGGAAGGAAGGAAAGATGGAAGGAAGGAAGGATGGAAGGAAGGAAGGAAGGAAGGGAGGAAGGAAAGATGTTATCTGTTAGCTATCATTGCATTCTTCACTTAAGTGTCCTTTAAATGAGGAAAGAGGAAAGAAGGAAGGAAGGAAAGAAGGAAGGAAGGAAGGAAGGCAGGCAGGCAGGCTGGAAGGAAAGGAGGAAGGAAGGAAGGAAGGAAGGATGGAAGGAAGGAAGGACAGTAGCAGGGAAGAAGGAAGGAAGGAAGGAAGGGGAGGAAGAAGGAAGGGAGGAAGGATGGAAGGATGGGAGGAAGGGAGGAAGGGAGGAAGGAAGGAAGGACAGTAGCATGGAGGAAGGAAGGGAGGAAAGGAAAGGAAGAGAGGGATAAAAAAAAGGGCTGAGGGTTAATGATGACACACACTAACGACAGCACCCATGGGAGAAGAGACTGGATAAGATGGGAGAAATAGAAACAAAAGGAAAAGGAAAGGTGCAAGGAGGGATTCAGGCATGATGGAGAGACTGAAAGGTAAAAAAAAAAGGAAAAGAGAAGCATCTGTTAGCTATCATTGCATTCTTCACTTAAGTGTCCTTTAAATGAGGAAAGAGGAGCAATAACACACCTCTGTCTAAAACAGATGACGTGACATGGCTGCAAAATGCCACTCATTTAAAAACGGGCACATTTGGAAACAATTAAAAACATAATATCATAAAGAAAGAGCAGCTTTTAACCCTTTCTTTCCTTTTCGTCGACCATCCTCCTGGGTCAAAATGAACCTGGTTTGACTCTTTTTATAAAGTATGAAGTCAATTTAGTAACTTAATCCCAATTTATTACCACAGGTAGTACACATATATTTGAAAATTATGGGAAGGAAGGAAGGGAGGAAGGAAATAAAGATGGAAGGAAAGGAGGAAGGATGGAAGGAAAGGAGGAAGGAAGGATGGAAGGACAGGAGGAAGGATGGAAGGAAGGGAGGAAGGAAGGAAAGATGGAGGGATGGAAGGAAAGATGGAAGGATGGAAGGAAAGGAGGAAGGAAGGAAGGATGGAAGGGAGGAAGAAGGAAGGAAGGAAGGAAGGGAGGAGGGACAGGAAGGAAAGATGGAAGGATGGAAGGAAGGGAGGAAGGAAGGAAGGACAGTAGCAGGGAGGAAGGAAGGGAGGAAAGGAAAGGAGGAAGGAAGGAAGGAAGGAAGGAAAGGAGGAAGGTAGGAAGGAAGGAAGGAAGGAAGGAAGGAAGGAAGAGTCAAACCTCATTTATGAGTTAACGCCTGTTGTCCTTCCAGGTTAATTAAAGTGCTGATGTATTTATATGAGCAATGTGGGTGTGTAGCTACTGCTCTATTAAAAGACAGGTACAGTAGTGATGATGTATTTCATGATTTTAATTCAAGCAGCCTAAATACGGTGGTTAACCCTCCTGTTGTTGATCCAGGAAAATGAGGTATAATTTCACTTAAATCACTCCTATTGACTATAATTTCCAAAAAGTATGTGTAAGTGTGACTTGTGGTGATGAGTTGAAAATGACGTTAGCTTAAAAGGTGTAACTCTGAACTGGGTGATAATTTATAGCTGCTGTTGTTCTTCTGGGTTAGTTTTGACCGAGGAAGACAACTGTCCTTCCTTCCTTCCTTTCCTTCCTCCTTCCTTCTTTCCTCACTTCCTTCCATCCTCCTTTCCTTCCTCCCTTCCTTATTTCCTCACTTCCTTCCTAACCTTCCTTCCTTCCTTCCTTCCTTCCTCCCTCCTTACTCCTTTCCTTCCTCCCTTCCTCATTCCTTCTTACCTTCCTTCCTTCCTTCCTTCATTCCTCCTGTCCTTCTTTCTTTCCTCCCTTCCTTCCTTCCTCCTTTCCTTCCTTCCTTCCTTCCTCCCTCCTTACTCCTTTCCTTCCTTCCTCTTCTCCTTACTTCCTTCCTCCCTCCTTACTCCTTTCCTTCCTTCCTTCCTCATTCCTTCCTTCCTCCCTCCTGTCCTTCCTTCCTCCCTCCTGTCCTTCCTTCCTTCCTCACTTCCACCCTTCCTCCTTTTCTTCCTCCTTGCACCTTTAGAAGTAGATGAAGTTGTGAAAACCTAGAAACCTCGACTCGTCAAATCAAGCAACCCAAAGAAATGAGGACAAAGGTCTCAACAGTCCAAGAACAGCTGCTGCTCCGTCCGATAGATTACACCTCACTCCTCCTGCCAAACCTCTACGTCTTGTTTGATCGCCGATATTTAACATTGGCTCGTCACCCCATTTTACTCCAATTTAACAAACCGTAGCCTTTACACCTCGATTAGTCGTCTAGATGAAAGGTTCCAGGCTCTGATACTGCATGAGTCTCAGTCTTCTGTGCAGACCTTGTTTCATTTTTAAAGATAAAGAGGCTGCGTTCACACTGGAAGCCAAAATCCGATTTTTAGCCGATCTCGATTGGAACCAGATGCTCTCATGAAGTCTGAACAGCTCCAAACACTCATATCGGATTTGACTGTCCGTGACGTCTCTCTACGTCTCTACGCTACGTCACTCTATGCGACACCAGACTCGCGCTTATTCCAGTTGTTGTTGCTAGGTGATATCACTGGAGGACTTATTCCAGTTGTTGTTGCTAGGTGATATCACTGGAGGACTTATTCCAGTTGTTGTTGCTAGGTGATATCACTGGAGGGCTTATTCCAGTTGTTGTTGCTAGGCGATATCACTGGAGGACTTATTCCAGTTGTTGTTGCTAGGTGATATCACTGGAGGGCTTATTCCAGTTGTTGTTGCTAGGTGATATCACTGGAGGACTTATTCCAGTTGTTGCTGCTAGGTGATATCACTGGAGGACTTATTCCAGTTGTTGTTGCTAGGTGATGTCACTGGAGGACTTATTCCAGTTGTTGTTGCTAGGCGATATCACTGGAGGACTTATTCCAGTTGTTGCTGCTAGGTGATATCACTGGAGGACTTATTCCAGTTGTTGTTGCTAGGTGATATCACTGGAGGACTTATTCCAGTTGTTGTTGCTAGGTGATGTCACTGGAGGGCTTATTCCAGTTGTTGTTGCTCCTCCCTTCCTTCTTTCCTCACTGCCTTCCTTCCTCCCTTCCTTCTCTTTCTTCCTTCCTTCCGTCCTTCTTTCCTCACTGCCTTTCTTCCTCCCTTCCTTCTCTTCTTCCTTCCTTCCTTCCTCCTGTCATTCCTCCTGTCATTCCTTCTTTCCTTCTTTCCTTCCTTCCTTCCTTCCGTGACCTGAGGACAACAGGTCTATGCTCTTGTAATATAAAAGGAAGGACAGATGGAAGGAAAGATGGAAGGAAGGATGTAAGAATGGAAGGAAGGAAGGAAGGAAAAGATGACAGGAAGGAAGGAAGGAAAGATGGAAGAAAGGAAAGAAGGAAGGAAAGATGGGTGGAAGGACAGAAGGAAGAAGACAACAGGTTTATGCTCTTGTAAAACCACCCACAGAGTTCAGTGCTCTATTACAGTGTGTAGTCAAACATACTGATTCATCCAGATGTTTCGTGGTTCTGATGTTTAATAGTTTTATATGTGAAGTGTTTTAATGTTTCCTCAGTTTTAACAGTTTTAACAGTTTTAACAGTTTCAACAGTTTTAACAGTGAAGCAGCCAAACATGAAGTGTCTGCAGCACATTATCCATTAGCAGGATGAGTCAGCGCTGCACCATGACTCGGACGCCAGTTTTAACCTTCCTTCCTTCCTTCCTTCCGTCCTTCCTTCCTCTTTTCCTTTCTCCCTCCCTCCTCCCTTCCTCCCTTCCTTCCTTCCTTCCTTCTTTCCTTCCTTCTGTCCTCCCTCCTTTCCTTCCTACCTTTCTTCCTTCCTCCTTTCCTCCGTCCTTCCTTCCCTCCTCCCTCCCTCCTTTCCTTACTTCCTCCCTCCTTTCCTTCCTTCCTTCCTTCCTTCCTCCCTTCCTTCCTTGACTCGAGGACAACAGGAGGGTTAAGTGAAGCAGCCAAACATGAAGTGTCTGCAGCACATTATCCATTAGCAGGATGAGTCAGCGCTGCACCATGACTCTCTTCCTCCTCCTCCTCTTCCTCCTCTTCCTGCTCCTGCTCCTCCTCTTCCTCCTCCTCCTCTTCCTCCTCCTCCCCTTCCTCCTTTTCCTCCTCCTCCCCTTCCTCCTCTTCCTCCTCCTCCTCCTCCTTCTCCTCTTCCTCCTCCTCCCCTTCCTCCTCTTCATCCTCCTCCTCCCCTTCTTCCTCCTCCTCCTCCTCCTCCGGTACAGATTGTTAAAACATGTGTGCAGCATATCTTAAAGCCTTAAAGCAACGATGAGTAAAGACGTCATAAAGTCAGTTACACAACACCACTTGACTAGCGTAACCTTCTGGTCGTACCAATGACCGCGTCAGGCTGCAGCAGCTGTGTTATTCCTTCTTTTAGACGTAACATTGTTTTACTTTAATTACACAACATCTGGACGATAACGGTGGGAAAAAAAGATGGAGTTATATTAAGTTTTGATTATATGATGCTCGTTCAAGGGTTAGTTATTTATGCATCTTTGTAATATCGTACTTCCTGTCGGTTTTTTTTATATCCTTTTTTTCAGTTTTTGTTTTTTGATATCTTTAATATAAAGTAGCATGTTAATTACATACTGTTCAGGGTCACATTTGACCCATTTTGACATTTAATAGCTTGTAAAAACACCACAGATGTTCTTTTATTCTGAAATTTGGTGACATTTCCTGAAGTGGGCCGAAGTGCCTCAAAAATATTGCCGCAAATATTTTAAAATGTTAGGTGTCACAAATCTTAGTCCATTGAAGCTGTTCTTGGTCAACCCTCCTGTTGTCCTCGAGTCAAGGAAGGAAAGGAGGAAGAAGGAAGGAAGGAAAGGAGGAAGGAAGGATGGAAGGAAGAAGGAAGGAAAGAAGAAGGAAGGAAAGGAGTGAGAAAGGAAGGAAGGGAGGAAAGGAAGGAAAGAAGGAAGGATGGAGGAAGGAAGGAAGGAAGGTAGGAAGGAAGGATGGAGAAAGGAAAAGAGGAAGGAAGGAAAGAAGGACAGGAAAGAAGGACAGTAGGAAGGTAGGGGGGAGGAAAGAAAGAGAGAAGGAGGAAGGAAAGGAAGGAGGGAAGGAAAGAAGGAGGAAGGAAGGAAGGAAGGAAGGAAGGAAGGAAGGAAGGAAGGAACAGTCAAAACAGACGGGGTCAATTTGACCTGGGAGGACGACACAAAGGTTAATTAAATGAATAGTTAATAGTTTTAATAAGATAGTAGTTATGAGGATTTCTTTGTATGATGTAGCAGTGAAGACTGATGGCTCTAATGGTTATACAATAAACCCCACAGCTCCATAAAGTTCTGCTCATTTTCATTTTCTATATAAAATAACATTTAACCACCAAAAATAGATGGAAACATGACTAAAAGAGACACAAATTGACTAAAGAATCCTAAAAACTACAAAGAAAGAGACATAAAAATGACTCAAATCAACCTACAGTTAGTTTGAGTGACAGCTGCCATTTGGTTACCGTAGCAACGTAGAGATGGAGTGACTAAAGAGACTCAAAACTACCAAAAAGAGACATTAAAATGACTAAAATCAACCTACAGTTAGTTTGAGTGACAGCTGCCATTTGGTTACCGTAGCAACGTAGAGATGGAGTGACTAAAGAGGATCAAAACTACCAAAAACAGAAGTAAAAATGACTAAAATCAACCTACAGTTAGTTTGAGTGACAGCTGCCATCTAGTTACCATAGCAACCTAGAGATGGAGTGACTAAAGAGACTCTAAACTACCATAAAGAGACATTTCAATCATTATGTCTATGTTATATTTTCATATCTGAGGTAAAATAGGACATGATATTATGTGATAGGAGATGTTTAGTCTCTCTGCTCTCTGAGACATGAATAAAGCTTTAATCTTTCCTTCCTTCCTTTTGCCTGTCCTTCCTTCCTTCCTTCCTTACTACTTTCCCTTTTCCTTTCTCTGTTCCTTCCTTCCTTCCATCTGTCCTTCCTTCCTTCCTTCCTTCCTTCCTACCTTCCTTTTTCCTTTCTCTGTTCCTTCCTTCCATCTGTCCTGCCTTTCTTCCTTCCTTCCCCCATCCCTCCCTCCTTTCCTTCCTTCCTCCTGTCCTTCTTTCCTCCCTCCATCCTTCCTTCCTTGATTCCTTCCTTCCACCCTCCTTCCATCCTTCCTTACCTCCTTCCTCCCTCCCTCCTTTTTCTTCCTTCTTCCTTCCTTCCTTCCTTCCTTACTTACCTCCTTCCTCCCTCCCTCCTTTCCTTCCTTCTTCCTCCCTTCCTTCCTTCCTTCCTTCCTCCTTTCTTTCCGTCTTCTTCACTTCCTTCCTTCCTTGACTCGAGGACAACAGGAAGGTTAGGTAAAATAGGACATGATATTGTGTGATAGGAGATGTTTAGTCTCTCTGCTCTCTGAGACATGAATCAAGATTTAATCACATTTATTGATCAGTCAGATTAATTATTGATGCTTTCTAAACACATCTGTGCTTCAACATTTGGTATAGACACTTTTTATGAAGGCAGGTTGTAGAGTATGAACAGTATGTAAAGGGTTAATCACTCTTATATTAACCTGCTGTCGACTGAGTAGTGAAGTTTAATTTGCATTTTAATTGCACATCTGCCCTGCTTGGTTGATTGCCCACCTGTTCAGTTTTTCCTGCAGTATTTTAGGAATGGAAGATATCTCTCATCGTCTGTTAGAGATTTGACTTTCATGAAGGTAAAAAAAATATATGCATGGTGACGAATTGTTCATTTTATTTTATAACAGGCGTAAATCTCCACATCTATTACAGAGAGGAAGAGAAACTAGACAAGATAATGTACAGGGTTGATTTCTCTCTAAACAGACTGACCCAACGAGTCAAATGTCACTTATCTTAAATGTCACTTCTTACCGTTGACATTTCAGAGAAGGAGAAACTCAACTTTGTTTTCCAGTAAACCGCTTTAGGACAGAGGAGTCAAACTCATTTTCATTCAAGGGCCACATAGGAAGGAAGGAAGGGAGGAAAGAAAAGAAGGA
>NC_070599.1:21845021-21926919 GCF_027409825.1 Scomber japonicus | reverse complement strand
CCTACCTCCCTTCCTCCTCTCCTCCCTTCCTCCTCTTCCTCCTCTTCCTCCTCCTCCCCTTCCTCCTCTTTCTCCCCTCTCCTCCTACTACTCCCTTCCTCCTCCCTTCCTGCTCCTTCTCCCCTTCCTCCTCTTCCTCTTCCTCCCCTTCCTCCTCTTTCTCCCCCTTCCTCCTCCTCCTCCCCTTCCTCCTCCTCCTCCTCTTCCTCCCCTTCATCCTCCTCCTCCCCTTCCTCCTCCCTCTTCCTCCTCCTCCTCCCTTCCTGCTCTTCCTCTTCCTCCCCTTCCTTCTCCTCCTCCCTTCCTCCTCTTTCTCCCTTCCTCCCCTTCCTCCTCCTCCTCCCCTTCTCTCCTCTTCCTCCTCCCCTCCTCCTCTTCCTCCCCTTCCTCCCCTTCCTCCTCCCCTTTCCTCCTCCCCTTCCTCCTCTTCCTCCTCCTCCCCTTCCCTCCTCCCTTCTCTCCCCTTCCTCCTCCCCTTCCTCCTCTTTCTCCCCTTCCTCCTCCTCCTCTCCTTCCTCCTCCCCTTCCTCCTCTTCCTCCTCCTCCCCTTCCTCCCTCTTTCTCCCCTTCCTCCTCCTCCTCTCCTTCCTCCTCCCCTTCCTCCTCTTCCTCCTCCTCCCCTTCCTCCTCTTTCTCCCCTTCCTCCTCCTCCTCCCCTTCCTGCTCTTCCTTCTCCTCCTCCAGTATTTTAGGAATGGAAGATATTTCTCATCGTCTGTTAGAGATTTGACTTTCATGAAGGTAAAAAAAAATATGCATGGTGACGAATTGTTCATTTTATTTTATAACATCTATTACAGAGAGGAAGAGGAACTAGACATGATAATGTACAGGGTTGATTTCTCTCTAAACAGACTGACCCAACGAGTCATGCCACTTATCTTAAATGTCACTTCTTACCGTTGACATTTCAGAGAAGGAGAAACTCAACTTTGTTTTCCAGTAAACCGCTTTAGGACAGAGGAGTCAAACTCATTTTCATTCAAGGGCCACATATGAAGGAAGGAAGGGAGGAAGGAAGGAAGGGAAGAAGGAAAAGAAGGGTAGATGGAAGGAAGGAAGGAAAAGAAGACAGGATGGAAAGGAAGGAAGGAAGGAAGGAAGGAAGGAAGGAAGAAAAGAAGGGTAGATGGAAGTAAGAGAAGACAAGAAGGATTGAAGGAAGGAAGGAAGGAAGGATGGGAAGGAAGGAAGGAAGGAAGGAAAAGAGGAAGAAGGAAACTGGGCCGGACTGGACCTCTCGGCGGGCCGGTTCTGGCCCACGGGCCGCATGTTTGACACCCCTGCTTTAGGACGATGTATGTAACCCGTTACTGACGGCGACCTCAGTGGGCAGGTTCCACTTCATGTGTCTGGTTACATTTAACATTAAGGGCAAAAGCAATTTACTCCAATCAAGCCGCGGAGGCCGACTCTCAATTATATGTTATCATGTGGAAGAAGTACACACACACACACACACACACACACACACACACACACACACACACACACACACACACACACAGAAGAGGCCACATACAGAGCATAGCAGTCATTGTATATAACTATGAAAGGTTTGATGGTATTTAAAATGCTTTCCCAGACTTTTCCTCCAGGCTGTTTACTGAGGAGTCATTATATATAAAAGCATGAGCAACATATGTACTGTAGGGGTTAGTTAGGGTGCTGCATCGGCCTTATTGTTGCTCTTGTATTTGTGGTTTAAATGAATCCTGTAATTCTTTAGCTTTTTTGTTTTGTTTGTTTTTTTACTCCTCTCTTCATCTGCTACTATCAAGTTTAATGATCACAGCACAAAATTACAGACTACAGTAATACTCATATGATTTCTTTATTTTTGTTTAAGGAACAACTCGTAGCTGAAATCTGTAACTTTGCAGTTTAAAAGAAGAGATGATTTTAAATTTCGTTTGTACCTGGTGACAATGACAATAAAGATCTATTCTATATTCAGGGATGGAGGTGTTTGTGTGTGTGTGTGTATTAATGTGTGCAGGGTATGCATGTATATATGTGTGTGTGTATGTGTGTGTATGTATGCTTGTATGTGTGTATGTGTGTGTGTATTAATGTGTGCAAGGTATGCATGTATGTATGTGTATGTACAGTATGTAATCATATGTGTGTATGTATATATATAGTTATTTTTGATAGAGAAATGTAGCATTAATTAATAATTCTTTGATTAAAGTAAATATAGATGTATGTATTAACACTACATATAATATATATTAGTAAGACATGTGTTTATTGTATGATGGTATGAACTAGTATCTAAATTATGTGCATTAGTATAGGACATAATTATAAAATAGATTACATATTCATATATAAGAGGAAACTGTTCACTTCTTCCCTCACTTAGATTTAGGAGCTGATAGATTTTTATGCCTTTGTGCTAAACTCTCCAGACTTAATGCTCATGGTTCCTCAGTGAAGGCTTTTATCACATAAACACATTTTATTTAATTAAAAACTATTTTTCTTGTCTGATGGGGTGAAGCAGGGTTGTGAAATACAGACCTCCAGATCTCAGAGTGTGTTTGTCTGGTTCTTGTTAACCTGCGCCCGCCGCGTCCCTCCATCAAAAAGCTTTCACAACACTTTTGTTTTTCCTGTTTCCTCTCTCCTCTTATTCTCTCTATTATTCTGCTTCATTCTCTCTCTGTCTCTCTCTCTCTGTCTCTCTCTCGCTCTCTCTCTCTCTCTCTCTCTCTGTCTCTCTGTCTCTCTCTCTCTCTCTATCCTGTTATTCATCTGTCATTCTCTGTCTCTCTCTCTCTCTCTCTCTGTCTCTCTGTCTCTCTGTCTGTCTCTCTCTCTCTCTCTCTCTCACTCTCTCTCACTCTCTCTCTCTCTCTCTCTCACTCTCTCTCTCTCTCTATCCTGTTATTCATCTGTCATTCTCTCTCTCTCTCTCTCTCTCTCTCTCTCTCTCTCTCTCTCTCTCTATCCTGTTATTCATCTGTCATTCTCTCTCTCTCTCTCTCTCTCTCTCTCTCTCTCTCTCTCTCTCTCTCTCTCTCTCTCTCTCTCTCTCTCTCTCTGTCTCTCTCTCTATCCTGTTATTCATCTGTCATTCTCTCTCTCTCTGTCTCTCTGTCTCTCTCTCTCTCTCTCTCTCTCTGTCTCTCTGTCTCTCTCTCTCTCTCTCTCTCTCTCTCTCTCACTCTCCCTCCCTCTATCCTGTTATTCATCTGTCATTCTCTCTCTCTCTCTCGCTGCTGTGTTTACAGTGTTCTCGGTCTAGCTGGAGTTCAGCCAGGAGCTCGTATACACTGCATGAGTGCATGTTGTTAGACTAATGCAGGACATTATGGGTCCATTTGAACTTCCAGTCATACTGTGTGTGTGTGTGCTTGTTACTGTTACTGCAGACAAAGGGAGGGGGACTTTAACCCTTAACCCTCCTGTCGTCCTCCCGGGTCAAATTGACCCTCCTCTCTTTTGACTGTTCCTTCCTTCCTTCCTCTTTTTTTGCTCCCTCCTCCTTCCATATTTCGTTCCTCACTTCCTTCCATCCGTCATTGCTTCCTCCCTCCCTCCTTACTCCTTTCATCCCTTCCTTCCTTCCTTCCTTCCTCTTTTCCTCCTTACTCCTTTCCTCCCTCCCTCCCTCCTTACTCCTTTCCTTCTTTCCTTCCTTCCTTCCTGCCTTCCTTCCTTAATTCCTTCCTCCTTTCCTTCCTCCCTCCCTCCTTCCTCCCTTCTTTTCTTCCTTCTTTCCTTCCTTCCTTCCTTCCTTCCTTCCTTCTTTCCTTTCTTCCTTCCTTCCTCCCTTCCTTCCTTCCTTCCTTCCTTCTTTCCTTTCTTCCTACCTTCCTCCCTTCCACCTGTCCTTCCTTGACCTGAGCACAACAGGAGGGTTAAATACTGTTCATATTCTGACTCATAATTAGTCTCTACACTAATTCACTTTCATAGATTCCGCATTGGTCATTAATTAATGTTTGATTAATCCTTTAAATATGTTTAAATGCTGATTTTTGATGGTTAAATGTGCATATAAATGTGAATCATCTGCACACATTGATAAATATGATGTATTTTATTTCCATTTTTGAATACTGTGGGTCACATTAGGAAAAGTCCAGTTAAAAGAAATGTGTATATGGTGTTTTTAAAGCTCTCAAATGTTAAAAAATGAACAGTATGTAAGGGTTAAGATGAAATGTATTGATTTATGAGGAGTTAAACTAGGCCAGCACACAACATTTTTTTGGCTAGAGCTCGAAATCTATTAATGTAAATGTGTCTATCTGAATGTTTATTGTAAGAAGTCGTCACTAAAAAAGACAAACTAACAAAACTCCTCCTCTCGGGAATATTGGAAAATGTTATACAGTAATGCACCAAGAATAGTCCTTGTCTGTTTATTGGTCATGGTGTTGCATAGCAGCCTTTTTTAAGTGATAAATGGTTTTCACAAGACCCGAGAGCCTTGGAGTAAACAATGGAGCATGGGAGTGTGTGTATATGTGTGTTTGTTCCTCTTATGTTTTTTGTGTCTGAAGTTGGACTCAATTCTATAAAGTTAGAGGCAGATTGCTTTAAAAGGTCCAAGGCTGAGATATGACGTTTAGTTCCCATATGAGTCAAATTCCAGTAAACTCCTGCATCCTATATTTCCCATAATGAAACTTGAAACAGGTCAAACTTGATTCTTTCTGTAATAAACCAAGATAAGATAACCCCAGTCATCTTTATTTTCTCACACTATAAAAAAAACTATACCTTCAAAGCCACAGATGACATTATACAACATTTTCACAGGCTGATTATTCCTCTATTATTATGACAAGTAAACATTTATAATGCGTAAATGTTTCTTTTTTTTTTCTTTTACAAAGGAAATTCGTGACTAGAGGCAGAAACTTAAATTAGCATTCAATTATACAGAAATCTCAAGGACAAACAGACAAAGAGTGAAAAACACAAAGGGAGGCTGCAATGAATGGATACGCTAAATATAATTAGAGGAGTAATAATAAATGTAAACAATATCTGACTGTTACGTAACACCAGACAAAAGAGAAGGTCGAAGGCTTTTTTGTGTCTAAGTGGTTTAGTCAACGTATGAATAATTTGCACACTTTCTTTATTTTGTGGACCCAGCATAAAATCTCTTTTAGCTTTTAATCCATTTTGAGAGAATATATTAGAGGAATATGGCAAAAAAGTCCAAGTGGTGTAACCATAAAAACTGTATCAAATAATTAAACTTGCTTAAAAATGCTAAATTCTCAATAAAACACCATATCAACTAGTTTGGCATGATCTTACATTATAACTTTTTATACTAAATAAAGATAATGGAAAACAATTAGATAAGTAGACTTAAATACACTGTAGGTAGATAAGATATTTGATATTTATTAGGGATGTCCGATATTAGTTAAAAAAGTAATATCGTTACTGTAAGTATCGGTATCAGGTTTTTATAACCAATGTTTGTTCTGTAGGCTTCAGCATTTCCGAGCATGCCTGAACGCAGCATGGGACGTTTAGCGGCACGCGCTTGATGACGTATAACAACAACAACATGCTAGACTGGTTGGTCGCTAACTGTTGCTAACCGTTGCTAACTGTTGCTAACCGTTGCTAACCGTGGCTAACAAGTTCATACCGTCCATCATAGACATATATACGTAGACGCCGCATTGACTGCTGCTGACGATTGGAGTGACGTGCCTACACGGCGGCCATCTTGGTACGAGGCCACTCGCTCCTGCAGCGCATTAAGTCTATAGAGGAATGACTGTTTGCACCATGGTTTGCACTATTAAAAAGTGCTCATACATCGCTGAATGGTAATAAAAATAAATAAATAAAATTGCTGAATTGTCAAGACAGACAGACAGACAGATAAAGACATAAGTAGAACAAAAGGAACCCAGAAAACGTTTAGATGTGTTCAAGTCTTTATTTAGGAAATGCTTGTAGGGTTACATTTCATTTGATTATTATTTTTATTATTATGTTGCTATTATCATTATATTATTATTATTACTATTATTATAATTTTGTTGCTATTATCATTATATTATTATTATTATCATCACTATTATAATTATATTGCTATTATCATATTTTCATTATCATTATAATTATATTGCTATCATCATTGAATTAGTCCCAGATAGCAGAGTCATTGAAACAATGTGAAATCAACATTGTTTTGTCAATGTTAAGTCATTGAAACAACGTTGAACTCTGATGTTGATTCATCATTTTTGCACCCTCAATTAATATTGAAACAACGTTGATTTTCTAACTGAAGATCAACAGAATTTCAATGGTATTTCAACTAACACAAATGTTGAAACAATGTTGAAATTTCAACCTAACCATAGATCAACGTGCTTTCAATGATATTTCAATATTAAATATAATAATATTAAACTATAATAATTACTAAATATGCCTTTATAAAAATAGGCTAATAATACAAATCCTGCTTTATCTACAGTCAGGGTGTTATGGACATAGGCCTAAATATGATGGGCCTTATTAAACAGGTTTTTATCTAATAGCAAATGACAATCCACACAATTTTTTTTTAAACAGTCATTTATTTAATCAATAAATTTCACAGCTTCTAAGGGCGTCCAATCCCTCCTGACTGGTCTGGGGTGTAATGCAGCCTCTTCTGATCTGCCTGAGAAAAGGTTAATTCGTTTGCAGTCCCCATTTGTAGTGTCAGGGCATCTAACACAGAAAACACAAGCAAAACACAAACTGTCAGTTAAATAGCTATTACTGTACATGTTATTGTGCAAGTGGTGTGCAGATTCAGATATTAAAAAGAAACAAAAATAAGGCATGAAGTACTTTAAAGACTTGCTTACTTGATAAATGATGTGGATCAATGATCTGTAAAAAGGACAAAAAAGGTTAAGTAAACAGCAATTTAACATTAACAACCAACCACAGTCCTGATAACTCTACAGCAAGTGTTTTTGTGACCATGGAAACACACAGTGTATATGCTAACTTCAGAAGAAAAGTGAACGTATCTTTTCTAATATCTCTTTAATTAATAAAATGGCTGCAAATTGGTCATATTGCTTTTAAATTGAGCGATAATATGGACTGTGTGTATCCTCGATCGCTGATCCTAGATAACATTGTCCTCATACAGTTAAAAAGATAAGCTATCTTAGCGAGCTACGCTAATGCTAATCCTAACGCTAATGCTAACGCTAATCCTAACGCTAATGCTAACGCTATGTATAAACTTCATCGATAATTTCACATCCTGTTTATTTAAAGCTAACATTTCCACGAAATAAACCGGTAGGCCTACATAAATGCTTGCTTTATAACTTCTGAGTGTTTATGAAGCGCTTGAATGAACTTGCTGTGGTGCTGCATGAATGTGTGTATTAGTATATTATACTTATAAATTATAACTTATAAATTAATGGTAATGGTAAATTCTGACAGCATACGAATGACTGCATATAATGCTGCACTACCGTTTGGAGATCGGTCGACATTTCAGTGAATAATTCTACTTTTAGACTGTGGAGTACCTCTTACCTCCGTAGACATACATGTAGTACTGTCTCTGCTAACCCCGTACCAAGATGGCGGCGCTTTAGGCACGCCTCTCAACAGTCAATGCGGCGTCTACGTATATATGTCTATGCCGTCCATCGCTATGTACACGGACACACAAACGGGAAACAAGCTTTACCTCCTCGTTGTCGTTTTCTCGGTTATGTTTTCGGTGAGCCGACTCTGTGACGTCACCGCCAGAGTCCGGTGGGTCCTATCTGGGTGCTACTCTGCTGGAGACACAACAGCAGAGAGGAGCGAGTGAGTTGTTAATTCCACAATAAGAGATATGTTATGTTGTTACCTAATAACAGTTTTGGTGTAAAAAGCCTGCATATATCGGTACCGGGTGATATATCGGTATCGGAAATTAATATTTGGATAATAACGGAATACCGGATATCGGCAGAAAAGTAAATATCGAGCATCTATCTATATTTATTTTCTTTGGTGGTTACACCATTTGACATTTTCAGGAGCATTCAGTCTTACTTTTGGTTAAAATGGTGCTTAATGTCATTTCAAATGACATAAAACCAACAAAAATGCAAAATATACATTTTAACAAACCTGATGCTGCTTTTAAAACTTTTTTTTTTTTTTTTAGATATTTTTGAATTGCTCATCTTGCCAATCTTCATTTGCCACTGACGTACATGTGTGTTGTAGCTTACAGCATATCGTCTTGTTTGAGAATGAGAGAGTGAGATAAAAGTGCTTGTGAGTCACTGATGGTAATTGAATTTTCAAGAAGTTGATGGTTGGTTGATAATGTTCGCTGATTACAGTCTGTAGAGATTACCATTTTATCTCTTAGGGTTTGGTTAAATTGCCGGAGGGAGCAGAAAGCCTTTTTAAAAGTGTAGATTAAAAAAAGATAACTGGTGGTGATTGTAATGAATGGGTACTCTTTGATCTTCCTGTCTAGCTTTTCATGTTATCACTTGCTAACCTCTTTCCTCTTTCCTCTCTCCTCTCGGCAGGGGGACCACGAGTGGACCACCATGTTGGGTCAGAGTGTACGTTTGCAGCCGGTGCCCATCCAAAACTTATCAGAGCTAGAACGAGCCCGGTTACAGGAAGTCGCCTATTACCACCTTGAGGAGAGGGACCTGGATCTGAAGGTCAGCATTCCCAGAGGTAAGTGACAATGATACAGGTTTTTAAAAGATACGCTGGTGATTTTGCATGTTTAAAATGAACACCGTTTGTATGGCTGCTTAACAATAAACTGCTTATTGTTGGTGTTTAGCTTGTGAATGCAGAATAACCTGATGGTAGACCCTAAAATCCTGGAGTTTGGAGTGTCCTTGAATGCAACATTGAGGAGGCTTTTGAAATAATTAGATTTTTTTTTTAAAGATAAATTTAATCCAGTCTGTGTGAAAAGTCTGCTATGCTTGGAGTATGGGAAAAAACACACAGTCCATTAATGGGGAACTCCACTTACTTTACACATAAACATATGTTATTAGTCATGAGTGCTACTCGGTGTTTGAAAACAGCTGGTGTTAAGTTCAAGGGGCTTTTTTTCTAGCTTGAGCTTGGAGTTTGGAAACTTTACATTTATATAAGCTTCCACAGAAGGCTTGCATTAAAAATAGGAGTCTATGAAAGATGTGTTTACCAGACATTGACGGTCCAACAATGAAATGCGTCAGTACCATAAAGAATATAGAGCCACTATTTTTGGAGCTTGACCCATTCAAGAAGCCAAGTCAAGAGATCTTGGTCTCAGCTGCTTTCGTTTGAGCATAGTTTAATTTATATCTTATGAATTCATTAGCATCATTGAAAGGTATATAGCTGAAGTACCTCTATAATCAACCTTATTACCAAAAAAAGAACATCAGTATTGTTCTGGAAGACATCAGATTATGTCCATTGCTGATGTGTTTTCATGTCTCAAGCCATTGTTTTTCACATTTAGCTTTAGAAATCATCTACACATGGCAACTACGGTATGGTTAAGGTTAGGGAAAGATTGCAGTGAGGCTAAATACGAAGATGAAGGTTAATGCAGAACTTTAAGTATAGATGTAAACTTCGGTCTCATGCATAAAAGACTGTAGAGTTAGAGTTGGGGTTAGATCCAACTTCAACACCTCTACAATCTGCCTTGATACATAAAAGGTTATACTATTTCCTGTTTTGGCACTAAATGCTGGGATTGGACGTAAATCAAGAGGTGCGATAAGTCTGTTATGAACACAATTCTTCAAATACTGGGCCAGATGTCAAGACCCAAACCTGCTTTGTTAGCATAGCTCCCCATATTACAAGATGATGATAGATGATTACTGTAGCTTTGTAACCACAAAGTCCAAATCTCTTGGTCGATGTTTAGGTTGTGTCTTGTGAATCCATTAGCGTTGTTGAAAGGTATATTGCTAAATATCCCTTTAATCAACTTTATTACCAAAAAAGAACATCAGTTTTGTTCTGGAAAATATCAGATTACGTTCAATGCCGATGTGTTTTCATGTACCATGTCACTGTTTTCACATTTAGCTTTAGAAATCATCTACACATGGCAACTATGGTATGGTTAAGGTTAGGGAAAGATTGCAGTGAGGCTAAATACGAAGATGAAGGTTAATGCAGAACTTTGAGAAGATGTAATCTTCGGTCTCATGCATAAAAGACTCTGTCCAACTTCAACACCTCTACAATCTGCTTTAGATAACATTTACACATGGGACCTACAAGATGTTTAAGGTTAGGGAAAGACTGCGGTGATGCTACAAATAGAAAGGTGAACATTAATGTAAAACTTTGAGAAGATGTCATGCATGAGAGACTCTCTACACAACCAACACCACTTCAACACCTCTACAATCCTCCTTGATGGATAAAGGGCAGAGTATTTCTTTCTTTGGCAACTAAATGTTTGGATTGGAATCAAGAGGTGCGGATAAATCCATTATCTTCAAATACTGGGCCTGAAGTCAAGACCCAAACCTGCTTTGTTGGAGATTGCGAGGTGATGATAGATGATTACTCTAGCTTTGGAACCACAAAACCAAATCTCTTGATCAATGCGGTCGCTTTATAACACGCTTTCAGTGTCTTGTTGCAGTTGTGGGAAGGAGCGACAACCACTTCATAGAGCTCACGATGACATGGTCAACATGGCGCCAGTGTGGAAGAAGTTTTAGAAGAGTGAGAAGATGGTCAACCCCCTCCTCTCTGAAAAAGGTTGAACTATACCCTTGAGCAAGGATAACCCTTTTGACTGTCGAGGGAGCCATAACAGTCTAGTCGGGAATCTGAGGAATGAGCGTGCAGCACGAATACATCAGGGGATAAGCCTGTGTGCTCAGTGTCTCTGTTTGGTAAAAGAAAACAGCCTCTACATGTGTAAGCAATTGGTGTTGTCAGTTATGATAGGAAAGGTCAAAGGATGTTACATGATTTGTTTATACACCCACGTGTCTCACTCGATATCTCACATACCTCCTGATAGGATTTGGAGTTCAGTTTGTGTTGAACATTTTTCATCTTGGGAGGGCTCGAAGCACTTCTCCTCTGAAAAAATTCTTGGCGGATATAAAAAAAACAAGATACCTGTAAGTAGTGCACAAACATAAAAACTATGGGAAACCATTAGGAAAAAAAAGCTGTATAAGAAAGTAAAGTCCTACTGCGCTACTAAACTCATACTAATATTGTTTTAAGCCATTTAAAGACATGTTTGTCTGGTGAGGACGGACTAAAAAAGGCACCTGTCACAGCCAAAAAGGATGATGTTGGTTATCTTTGCAAAAATAATCTCAGAAAATTCTCTGGAAAGAGCCTAAAAAAAGCAAGTTATTACCGCTACCATTGAAAGAGGATTAGTGCTGAATATTTTTCTAACAACTCAAACCCAAATCTATGGTGAGATACTGAACTTTGACGCAATTGCTCACTCTTTCCTATTTAGGTTTGTTGTTGAGGACCGTACAAGAAGACTTTTAGATCCTTATAAAGTCAATGAAATCGTTGGTGTCACATATTTAATATTGGTCTTTTGCTATTTGTATTCATACACAGTCACTAGAGTTCATTTATATACAAATCTGAGATGTAAGTGGAGATTCAAGTCAACGTTACTGTGGTGGCATCTCCGATAGATTCCACCTTTTTTAAGCATTTTTCTTAAGAAATTTGTCGAGGAGATCCAATCCTGCAAAATCACCATCAAATGCTGAAGTTATAGTCACCAAATACTTCTTAAAACTTTGGGTTTAGGTTATATGTTCAAACTTTTCAACAAAATGCAGTCCAAATAGACCACATTTGTGAAAATACTTAATGTCTTTTCAGGGCTTTACTCTTATCAGCTGAAAAATAGAAAATAAGATATCACCCTGCCTATCTCCTGCTAGTTGGATACAAATGTTATGTTTCAGTCCAACAGTTTGATATAATCATGATAGCTTTTGGTTTCCTGCTTCAAGATAAGAAGAAACTTGAGTTCCTCCACACAAACGACGGCCAGCTCTGCACGGTGGTCTGCCCAATGTTGTGCAGACTTAGCGCTATAGTTTGCCCAAATATTATAGACTCAGAGCTTAAACGTATTCCCCCCAATAAAACAGCACTGAGTCATGATAGCTGTTTTACCCCTGTGTCCAGTATTCGTGCTAAGCAAACCTTCGACAAGAAAAAGAATAGACTGATTCCCAAAGCACCAAAATACCATACCGTCTTCTTCCGCTTATCCAGGGTTGGGTCAGGTCCAACCAATTAAGACACCTTATTTAATACACCATATCTCCTTTATCTCCATCTCTTTTGTATGGTAATGAATATGAACTCCTATTCTGGCTTCCACACAGAAAATCATCAATCCTTTTCCAATCAAAGTCAAACTCCTGTTCTGGTTTTCCCCTCCTAGTCTAACAAATACAAAGTCAGCTGCATCACTTAAACCTTTGATAACACCAGGAAATACCTCAACACTTATTCCTCTGCTGATGTTTACTTGTTGGACCATTCCTCTCCTTGCTGTCGGACTACTCCCCGCTTTGAAATATTGTTTATTTGCAATGGTTTTACCCATTTGAACTTTTAAAGTAGTAAATCCGTCAAATAAAAACCTCAGAGAACCTGTTTTTTTGGTGTTTATTGGGGTTGGAAGGATCGCTAAGGTCAGGAGGATCACGGAGTAAAGAAGCTGATGTAAAGAAACAAACGCTGCTGATTGTAAAAGGAGTGTGTGTGTGTGTGTGTGTGTGTGTGTGTGTGTGTGTGTGTGTGTGTGTGTGTGTGTGTGTGTGTGTGTTTGGGATCTGTCTGTAGCTTTTATCCTATCAGACCCATTGTAAGCTGCTTTTTCTCAGACTCAACTGCTCCCAGACTGTTCTTTCTCTTTCGGGGGTTATTAACTCTTGACCTCTCCAATAAACAGTGAGGCTCAGTTATACCTCAGCAGCAGCAGCAGCTGGGATCTAGGATGATAAAGATGGATGTGACCACTTTACTTTTGTGTCTTTTCTCAAAGCATGTGCCAAAGTACATCTTAAAGATCCTGTAGAGTTATTTTTACATTCAGTGGTAAGTGTTAAGTGTGTATCCTTGTATCCTCAGAAAACATTAGCATTAGCAGCCATGTCTGTTTTGCTACTTCACTGTCTTTTCTGACTTTGTCACTTTACTCTGCCGCATGTGAGTGGACATACATTGAGTTTTGTCTCTTTTTTGCTGGTTGATGGCGATTATTCACTTTTTTTTTGTTATTATTTGAGCAAAAGTGAAGTGTTTTTATCTGCTGGCTTTTCTCAACAATCTTTGGCCTGACTCTAGTTGTATTGATTCAAATTCTAAGTCCAGACTGTAGCTCCTTCACTCAGTTCCTTTCAAATGAGATAGACAGATAGATAAATACTTTATTCATCCCAAAGGAAATTAAGGCATCCAGTAGCTTCTATGACACACACATACACACATACAAATGCAAAAAAACACTCACAGCAGACAATTGTTCGATGCTTACAGACAGCAGGAAGTATGCATAGTGGAAGTAGTGTTGAAGGATGATATGATGTGATATAATAATGTGTACATGATACAGCTGTTTCATGCACATCTGGTGTCTTTTCAGCACCCTATTAATAGTTCAGATGCTAACAAATTGGATGTGTCAGAGATATTGCTGTCATCTATAATAATATATATCATAACACTCCCACTCACTGAACCTCCCTTATGGTAAATGGACTGTACTTATATAGTGTTTTTCTAGTGTTTTTCAATTTGGGGTTAAGTATCTTGTATCCAAGGAAACATTGACATGCTCTAGCTCCTGAGCCACAGCCACCCTACTGTTAGTCTAATGGTTTTATTTGCTATGGCGATGGTGTAGATAGCCTCAGTAATGCAAAACACAAGATTAGGTAAGATTTCATTCATATGATACACTGCATATTTAGACTTATGTGTGTTTGTGTGTTACAGTATATCTACGGTATGCATCTATATAAAGTATATTTACTGTAAAATGTTAGTTAAACACTGTAATATGAAACATTACAGTATAAATATACCAGTTTTGTGCTCTTTCAACATTCGGCTGCATCCTTCGACTGGACTCAGCCATGTTTGAGAACAATTATTATATATTTAGTATACTTGTCACGGTAAATGCAAATTAACATAGTACAACTTCAGCTTGTTAGAAAGGAGCTGCAGTTATAACTATTCCTAGTTCCCATCTCCTGTCTCTATAGTTAGGCTTTTTATTATCACCATTATTTCATTGGGAACGTTCCTACGCTACGTCCTTGGCCTCGTCTACCTCTTCCTCTACTTTGCCTCCCTAACCTTCCTCTTCTTCCTCTTCTTCTTCTTCTTCGTCTGCCCAGCTGTTGACCCTGTTCATTTCCTTGTTGTTCTTCCATTGTCGGAAATTGTACCACTGTGTGCTGCTCGGTCCGTCTATGCTCGCCTCGGATACACCTCGGAAAACTTTTGATATGTTATGACAACTGGGTTCGACTATTTTGCATTTGATGGCCTTTACAATGAACTAGATGTTTTTTAGGAGGGTAGAAAATTCAACAGAGAACCAGTATAACACATTTTGATCATGTAGGAAACAGCAGACAGTTGAATGATGAATGTCCGATTTGCTTAAAATAATGAGAAGCTGCTTTTATTTTGTGACTCGGTTGAACAAGTTTGAACTCTGATCTGATTAATGTACGAAAGCGAGTGAGGAAAAACTACTTAAAGTGCTGCTCTCATATCTCTGACCAACATACATCCTGTGAGACTCCACTCGTCCCTGCTCTCCTCGCTTTTCGGGAAGTCTTCCTATTTATTTCCCCCTCAGTATGTTTTCTTTTTCTTAATTTTTGTAGCTTTAGGGATATATGTAATTTTCCCATGAGGTCAGAGGGTTCAATTCATTGGAAAACATGACTAAAAATCTCTTCCCGTTCACACTGGTGCTTTGCTGCGTTACCTGTCAAGAGGTTTTCATGAGCCAGATGTTTTTGGGACAATCAAGCAAGTCAGTTGTGATTCAGTTGTGAGGTGTGTCTTATCATTTTTAGTGTGCTTGGAAAAAAACAAGGGTAAAAAAAAAATTCCCACCAAAGAAGAATAAACTTAAATATCCCAAATGTTCCCGATTTAACAGTCATGAGTTCCTTTTTTTTTATAAAAAGAAGACCAAGACTTTAATTGACTCATTTGTATACAGCAGCTTTTCCAACCCAAATATTGCCTTCAGCCCACATAAACCCAGTCACACAGCAGCGAGGATGTGAAGCTCGTAAAACAGAACACATACCGTCCTTGTTTCTGCTGGAATGTGTTAGCCGATGAGCAGCAGTGGCAGCAGATGTGGAGGACTTAACTAATAATGATAATAATAATAATAATAATGATGCCGATTATTTAGAGGCATCTTTTAAAGCACTCAAGTAAAAG
Organism: Scomber japonicus; assembly: GCF_027409825.1. Classification (NCBI taxonomy): domain Eukaryota; kingdom Metazoa; phylum Chordata; class Actinopteri; order Scombriformes; family Scombridae; genus Scomber; species Scomber japonicus. Next base: position 21,911,436 of record NC_070599.1, on the reverse strand, counting down.
ACACGTAAAACAAATGACAATGCATCAACATCATAAGAAGTGGAAGTTAGTGCAATAGATAAACATGAATGTGATTACAGAGGCAGAATATATATTATTATATTATTATTATTATTATTATTTATATATATATTATTATATACTATTATTTTTATATTATTATGTTATATTTTTTAATTTAATTTTATATATATATATATATTAAATTTAATTAATTTATTATTATTATCATTATTATTATTATTATTCTTCTTTCTTTCTTTCTTTCTTTCTTTCTTTCTTTCTTTCTTTCTTTCTTTCTTTCTTTCTTTCTTTCTTTCTTTCTTTCTTTCTTTCTTTCTTTCTTTCTTTCTTTCTTTCTTTCTTTCTTTCTTTCTTTCTTCCTTCCTTCCTTCCTTCCTTCCTTCCTTCCTTCCTTCCTTCCTTCCTTCCTTCCTTCCTTCCTTCCTTCCTTCCTTCCTTCCTTCCTTCCTTCCTTTTCTCTTCTTTCTTTTAAAGAATGTTATTTAACATGTTGTTCTTAACATTTTAACATCAACCGACCCCCAGGGACTAAAGATGGAAATTAGCCACGGACTATAATCTTGTGATTAATATGCATTGTCCCTGTCTTCTTAAATAAATCACTCTGAAATCTGACAATATGCCAATTGGAACAAGTGTGTTTTCAGTCTGGATTTAAAAGTGCAGACAAGAGTCAGAAGTGCAAATGTCTGCAGGGAAGGAGCTCCGAAGGCAGCGGGGGGCAGATCGGCTTGAGAGCTCTTGACCTCATAGTTGGTGGTGAGGTTGGCGGATCGGCTCTTGACCTCATAGTTGGTGGTGAAGTTGGCAGATTGGGGCAGATAGCTGAGAGCCAGAGGAGGAGGAGTGTAGATGTGAATAAGATGGTATGATATGATAAGATATGATGGTGCCAGGACATTGAAAGCGAGGAGCAGAATCTTAAAATCAATGTGGGATTTGATAGGGAGCCAATGTTGCTTAACCCTTACATACTTTACATACTATTCATTTTCAGGCTTTTCTCAGTATCTTTTCTAAATGAGTCTCTATACATGATTTAATTATATTGTGTATCAGCTGCACTAAAAGATTTTTAGAAAGTTGTCAAATATTTCCGTTTTTAATGTTTTTTTTCTTCTCTCAAATGTAAAAAATGGGTCAAATTGGACCCTGAACAGTATGTAAGGGTTAATAACAGCAGACACTATTTACCCCCCAAAGTTAATGCATAAATAATATATTAAAAATAAGAATTACAATCATTAATAGTCACTTAACCTTTCTTCTTTGTAGTCGAATGTTCTTTTTTTAAATGTTCTTTTATATCTAGCTTGCTAACTGATGTTTACATTGCTGTTTTCTCTGGTGAGTGTTTGTTTGGCGGCTAAGGTGCAGGACCAGATCAGTGTTTATGATTGTGAGTCAGATAAGACGGAGATGTTAGCAGGGAAGCTGATGCGGCTCGCTGCTCAGCATGCGGGTGTCTTCTTGTGTTGTGTAGCAGGATGCAATCAGGCTCAGTGTGCTTTGGCTAAGGTTGAACGATTGAATGCCATATCACTGCTTTATGTAAGATTTGATTTGCTGTAGAGGTACAGGTACAACAATGAGTCAGTCAAACTATTTTTGAGTCATTCTTTTCTGGTTTCTTGAGTCTGAGAAGATAAACTGTTGATCAGGACAATACGAGATGTTTTAGGACATCAGTTTGGGTGCTGTGAAAGACGCATTTTTCACCATTTTTCACCATTTTTCACCATTTTCTCACATTTTATGAACCAAACAATAATAATAATAATAATAATAATAATAATAATAACTTTATTTTGTATAGCGCCTTTCATAAAACCCAAGGTCGCTTCACAATAACAAGAAACACAGACAAACATACACATTTAGCCTGCAAAAGCCTGCAGGAACAAGTGCCTTTTCAACAGTGATTTAAAAGAGTCCAGAGTTGGTGCTAGGCGAATGTCCTGAGGGAGCGAGTTCCAAAGTGTAGGAGCTACCACACTGAAAGCCCGGCTCCCAAAGGTTTGCCTTCTGGTGCGGGGGATGGACAGGAGGCCCAAGTCGGCGGAGCGCAGGTCCCGTGGTAGGGACGGTGGTAGATATGGAGAAGGTCCGTTAGGTACTGGGGTGCAACGGCATGAAGAGATTTATAGGTAAGAAGTTTAAAAGTGATGCGGAACTTAATTGGAAGCCAGTGAGAACCCTGGCAGCTGAGTTTTGAACGTGTTGGAGCCTGTCCAGTGTTTTATTGGGGACCCCATACAGGATGGCATTGCAATAGTCCAGACGTGAGGTGATGAATGCATGTATGAGAGTCTCGGCAACTGATTAATCAATCAATAAAGCAAATAACTGACAGATTATGTACTTACTTACTTATTTATTTACTATGGTATATTTAATAGGGACAGATACAATATACACAAACAGGCTACAACAACTGTCTGATGTGAAGTATTACAGTGTTTATTGCAAAGTGTATTTCTCAACACCTGTGCCTAATGGAGAGCTTTTGTGAAAGTAAGAGATGATAGAGAAGAATATTTAAAAAGTACATCAGAACAATAAATACAATATAGCATGGAATAATAAAGAAGACAAGCAAGGGTCAAACATGGTACACAATACTTTAAGATACACATAAAACCAGACATTTTTGCCAGAGCTGTTTTTATGTTCTCTCAGTTTAATAATAAAATAAAGGATTCTACCTGTCTTCAAGCATTTTCATAAATGACAAAAACAGGTTAAGGGGGGCAACAACATTAGAGGATGTCCATACCTGTGCTGTGGGAATGCAGGCCTGAGGAAACGTAAGGCCTAATTTTAGTGGGAGGAACATTTCTTAGAAATAGGGGAACATAGCGATGACCCCATTTTTGCTGTTGAATTATTAACCAGGATTTTGTGAGAAGTGAAGTGTGCAGCACATTTTTATATGTTCAAGTAGAGCGTTTTAAGATTTTTACTCCTTTCACAGAGAGAAAAGCTGTCTGAGCAAAGGATGTTTTACAGAATGAGACTTTACGACTTTCTACTTTAAGCTGCTCTGGTGGATCTGCTGCAGCTCTGGAGTCTAATAAGTAAAAAATCATTGAAATAATTGTCAGTTGATGCCTATTTTTTGTATTGAGCTACATAAACAGGTGATACGGACATTCAACCTTTACATACTGTTCATATTCTACCCTCACAATAAGAATCCACTCATAAACAGTGCCAAATTTGAACCCCAGATCTGTTTAGAAAGCATCAATATTCAATAATCTGACTGATCAATAAATGTGATTAAAGCTTGATTAATGTCTCAGAGAGCAGAGAGACTAAACATCTCCTATCACACAATATCATGTCCTATTTTACCTCAGACATGAAAATATAACATAGACATAATGATGGAAATGTCTCTTTATGGTAGTTTAGAGTCTCTTTAGTCTCTCCATCTCTACGTTGCTACGGTAACTAGATGGCAGCTGTTACTCAAACTAACTGTAGGTTGATTTTAGTAATTTTTATGTCTCTTTTTGTAGTTTTTAGGTTTCTTTAGTCAATTTGTGGCTATTTTTGGTGGTTAAATGTTATTTTTTATGTAAAGGTAAAGGTAAAATGAACAGAATGTGGGGTTTATTGTATAACCATTAGAGCCATCAGTCTTCACTGCTACATCATAAAAAAAAATCCTCATAACTACTATCTTATTAAAACTAAATTTGACTATGGACAAATATGGATAAAATATTTTCATTTTAGTCATCAAATTTCAAAGTAAAAGACATTTGGGGAGTTTTTACCGCTCTTAAATGCCAAAATGGGTCAAATTTGATCCGAACAGAACTTCATGTAAAGCTAAGAGGCACCATTATGAAATCAAACCATTACAGATATAAGTTTCTTCCTCCCACAATTAATTTAGAGAGCAGATATATAGAGTATGCTCGCTGTGCCAGACATCGAAAAAAAAAGGGGTAGTTTAATTTCAGCTGGATTCCAGCCTGCGATGCCCTCAGGTATAAAGTCTAGCTCCGCTCAACAGAAGATCCACTAAGAAAGATAAAAGTAAAGATGACAGAGCACGCAGCTAAATTATGACATTAAACATGAATGCAGGAACAGTCTGGCTTACACACAAAGCTCTCTGTGAGTAAGTGTGGGAATATTCCTCTTCAGTTTCTCCCCTGGGGTGAAACCTCTCCAGTCCGACACGGCCTCAGCATCGCCACCCGCTGCGACCCTCTGTTTCTCTTTTTGGGTCCCTGTGGCCCTTTTTCCACTTGTTTTCATCTTATTTTTCTTCTGTCTTGACTCCACTCTTCACTAAGCTTCTGTTTTGTCTCGCTTTTCCACATCATGAAAATATGTTTTGTTTTTGTGCTTCTATAACGTCTTATTTTCGTCCTCTTTCATCACCTGTTTCCTCTTTTTTTCTCTCTCTCTTTCTCTCTCTCTTGCTGCCACTTAAAAGCAAAATCCATGCCATACTTGCTTACTTTTATTGGCATGGTTCAGTGAATACTTTTTGAAATGTGTCAGCATTTTGTGAGACCAGATTTGCTCTTATTTGGCGAGGTCTGGTCTAGAGTTCATTCTCATGCCCAAATCTCTGAATCTCACCGCTCTGCAGGGACTTAGATTTCCAACTAACTTTTCTCTATCCCAGCACTTAAGGCACCTTATCTTCTCTTCTCTTCAGCATGTTTTGCCCCCCCCCCCCCAACTTGTTCCATCCCTTTTTGCCATTTTTCCACCTTTTTATCTTTTTTATTTCACCAGTTTTTATCCAGGAAAGCCTCACTAAGAGAAGAACTTTCCACTGTCCTCGCCAAGATATACAGCGACAATGACTCAGAAACAAACAGATATCACAAAATAACCCACGAAATCAGAGTTTAACTACATGCAATTGCAAAAATATTTTATTATTTATTTTATTTAGCCTTTTATTTAACCAGGTTAGTCCCAAGAGAGACCTGGCCGAGATAGCAGCAATACACTTACAGTATAAAAAAACAGACAGACAACAAATAATTAGCCAAATAAAAACATACTTACAATACTACATACTAAAACACAATCACGTCAAGGGTACGAGGTTTTGGAGATGAAGTTGGAGGTGAAGATTGTTCCAATCAGGCAGGGAGTTCCTGTCCTCTGAAATGAGGCCAACGCGGAAGTAACTTAGAGCTGCATTCTATCAAAAGGCCACCAGGGGGCGACCGTCTCTATACAAGTCAATGGAGAATTCACCAACTTCTCACTTGATTTCTAACCTCAGTAAACGTTTTCAAAATGTGTTTATGGTCTCAATCGCTAGTTTAAAGCCTTCTTCAATGCAGTATGATGTTCATTTGGGACATTTTGGCCTCCCTGATTTTATATTTGACGATAAAGCAGGGTATGCATTAGGGCGTGGCTACGTCCTGATTGACAGGTTGATTGACCAATGTCCTCCAGATCCAGCCCTCGCAACCATAGCAACCTCCCCGCTCCGCCCATGCCCCGCCTCATGCCCATATAAGTAGAATCCGTGTTTTTATTTTTCCCAGCATGCACCTGTAATTTTCATGATGGCGCTGCCTTAGATTCGAAACTATTGGCTTCCGAGCAGCAGTCCACAAACCAATGGGTGACGTCATGGATGTTACGTCCATTTCTTTTATACAGCCTATGGTTTTAACCAACAGGTGCCGAAGACCTTAAAACTATCTTTCCTAATTCTGTTCTTATTTTTGGAACAACCAGTTGCAAAATGTCGTGTCGAGCGTGTAACTCAGTGTTACACAGTGTTTTACCTAAAAACAAACATTTGACAGTAAGAATTGGAAGCATAAAAACATTGCAAACAATTAAAAAGATAAATAAATAAAACCCAATTATAGTAAAAAAATAAAACAAAGTACAGACAAATACAAAAGAGAGAAAGAAAATAAAAAGCTAGACTAAAATGGAGCATGAAATATGAGAATGTCGAGAAAATAGAAATAAATAAGATCACATTGTATTTCTCTCAGCTTTTACTTTTACTGCAACTGCTTGAGGAGCTTTATTTTTAAAGTAGCAAAGCAACATAATGAAAAATCTGTTTTAAAAAGCCAGCTTGAATTTGTTGGATTCAGGTCAGCTTTGGGTCATTAATCAGAATTATACTTTATTTTAAAAACCTGTTTCTAACAAATAATGATGAAAAACTGCAGGAAAAATATCAGAGTCTCTCATCGCTGGAAGCACGAGCTGTTTTCCATCTTCTGCATTCGTCTCGCTCTTTCATCTCCAGCTCCTGTGTGTGAAAGTGTATTACGTAATCGCACACTGGACCGAGCGAACACACACACACACACACACACACACACAAACACACATTGTCACACAGACATCGGAGGGAGCGTCCGGAGGAGATTAGCTTCGGCAGCCAGTGGCATGTGTTCGATGGGAGGGGCAGCGTGCTTTGGAAATAAACTTTAATTTCCTGCAGTCATGGGAATTTGACCCCTTTATCCTAAAACACACACACACACACACACACACACACGTTGACATGGACACACTTACTCTGTCTCATTTATCTAACCCTAACCCAGGAAAAGACGACGACAAGTATTCCCATCCCCATCTTTTTAGCTTCCCAATTTGTATGATGTGTGGTTGTGAACTCTGATCGTGCCTTAATAGGAAAGATTCAGACGTCCAACTTTGAATTAGCGGGTTTCCAAACAACAGCTTTACTAATCCAAACAGCAGCTTCTTCTTCCACGTAAACCCTCAGTCAGAGTGTGGAGGATGCAGAGCTCGTAAAACAGAGGGTCCAACTCGAAAGAAAACACACACTCACACACACTCGAGGACTGCTGCGGCAACAAACGCCTCCTCATATGAACAATGACACTTAGTGCGTAGGCTTGGATTTATTCTCTGCTCTGAAAATATCTTTATGTGTGAGTGATGTGAGTTTCTATATTTGGCGAGTAATGGACAGGAATTTAGAGAACACTAGACAATAAATGGTATGTATGTAAGAACAGCTGCCATTGCAATTTTCTTTCTTTTTTTTAATCTGGAGATCTACAAGTTAATTATTTAGTTATATTACGAGAAAACAAAAAAGATTGCTTCCTCCTGTTGCTTGTGATACTTATCAGAGATTTAGGAAAGCCATGCCAGCGTTAGATCTCTGAAGGAGTGAATGGTATGAAGCAGTTTTAAAAGCATTTCATAGAGTTAAAAATGGTGAAACCTGCTGGGAAACTATGACAGATGTAAGGATTCAGGGCAAGACGTCATATTCTCACACACACATTCACACACACACACACACACACACACACACACACACACACACACACACACACACACACACACACATCCCTTTGTCTTTCATGTCGGAGAGAGGCAGTAGAGCCATTAAGCAAAGGAGCTATTCAAACAAACAACGCGTTCTCCTGCTCTATTGAAATGCTCCGCTCTATTCTTAGAACTGAGGAAGAGGTACAAGCACTCAGGAGAAAGAAGATAATAAAGTGAAAGGGAGAGGAAAAGGAAATGGGTCGTATTGAGGCCCTGTCCTTGAGAGAAAGACGTAATGATTGAGTTTATGAAGTTAATTTGAGGTTCATATAAAAGGGACGAGCTAGGTACCTTTACTAGAGTTTGTATAGAAATCCTTTTTAAAAAGCCTGGAAATATACTTAACCCTTTATTGGGCAAATAATTATATTTGGTAATTTCTGTAAATATCCCAAAATATCCTTCCTTCCTTCCTGCCTTCTTTCTTCCCTTCCTCTTTCCTTTCTCCCTCCCTCATTCCTTATTTCCTCCGTCCTTCCTTGCTTTCCTTCCTCCCTCCCTCCTTCTCTCCTCCCTTCCTTCCTTCCTTCCTCCGTCCTTCCTTCCTTCTTTCCTTCCTTCCTTCCTTCCTTCCTTTCCGTCCTCCCTGCCTTCTTTCTTCCCTTCCTCTTTTCCTTTCTCCCTCCCTCATTCCTTATTTCCTCCGTCCTTCCTTCCTTTCCTTCCTCCCTCCCTCCTTCTCTCCTCCCTTCCTTCTTTCCTTCCTCCGTCCTTCCTTTCCTTCCTTCTATCTGTTCTTCCTCCCTCCCTCCTTCTCTCCTCCCTTCCTTCTTTCCTTCCTCCATCCCCCTTTCTTCTTCCTTCCTTCCTTCTTTCTTCCCTTCCTCCCTCCCTCCTTCTCTCTTTCTTTCCTCCCCCCTACCTTCCTTCCTTCCTTCCTTCCATCCTTCCTTCCTTCCTTCCTTCCTTCCTTCCTTCCTTCCTTCCTTCCTCCCTGTCCTATAAAGGGTTAAACACACACTTACACAACAGAGTACATGAATAACAGATATGACTGAGCAAATAATACAAAGTCTTCATTGTTCAGACTAAAGTACAAACATACTTGAAGACATACCAGGCAGGATTTTCCCTAAAGAACAATGTATAGACTGTATAGAGCAGGGGAGTCAAACATGCGGCCCGTGGGCCAGAACCGGCCCGCTGAGGGGTTCAATCTGGCCCACTTTCCTTCCTTCCTTTCTTCCCTCTTTTCATCCCTCCTTCCTTCCTTCTGTCCTTCCTCCCTTTCTTTCCTTCCTTTGTTCCTTTTACCCTTCCTTCCATCTGTCCTTCCTTTCTTTCTCATGTCCATCTGTACTTCCTTTCTTTCTTCCATCATTCATTCTGTCCGTCCATCATATCTTCCCTCCCTCCTTCCTTGCATTTTTCTTTACTGTCTCTTTTTCATTTCTTCCTTCCTTTTTCATCCCTCCCTCCTTCCTTCCTTCTGTCCTTCCATCAGTCCTTTGTCCCTTTCTTCCCTCCCTCCTTCCTTCCATCTGTCCTTCCTCCCTTTCTTTCCTTCCTGTCTTCCTTTCGTTCCTTTTATCCTTCCTTCCATCTTTCTTTTCTGTCTCCTTTTCGTTCCTTTTTCTTCCTTCCTTCCATCTTTTTAATGGTCCGGCCCACATGAGATCAAATTGGGCTGTATGTCCGCCCTTGAATGAGATCAATTGCTCTATGTTTGACACCTCTGGTATAGACAAACGTAATCCCTCTGTCATTACTTATGACCCCTCAAGAAATATGTGATGGTGTATTTATCTGCAGAGACTCCGATCTGTTTCTTACTTCTATATCATCTGCTGTGTTAAAGGCATTTCTGGGTGGCAACTTTTGCTCACTGACTCTATAAAAATGTAGCAACCAGGTTAAACCCGTAGACTGTATAAAAAGAAATGGACCAACATCCGTGACGTCACCCATTTTGTGGACTGCTGCTCAGAAGCCAATAGTTTCTAATCTGGGCTGTTGTGGCTACAAGTACAAAGGCCCTGCTCCTCATGGATGTAAGACGGCTATTTTAAATCACATTGTATTTCTTGTTTCGGCATCTTTCCTGCATTGTTTCATCACAAACTGAATAATATATGAATGTAAACGCCGTTGCAGGACTCTTCAGCTCTTCCAGTAAAGTATGTTATGTGCCTTGCTGGAAATATCGTGCTTAACCCTCCTGTTGTGTTCGAGTCAAGGAAGGGAGGAAGAAGGAAGGAAAGGAGGGAGGAAGGGAGGGAGGAAGGGAGGGAGAAGGAGGGAAGGAAGAAAGGGAGATGAAGGAAGGAAGGAAAGGAGGAAGGAAGGAAGGGAAGGAAAGGAGGAAGGAAGAAGGGAGGAAGGAAGTAAAGGAGGAAGGAAGGAAAGGAGGGAAGAAGGGAAGGAAGGAAAGGAGGGAGGAAGGAAGGAAGGAAAGGAGGGAAGAAGGGAAGGAAGGAAAGGAGGGAAGAAGGGAAGGAAGAAGGGAGGAAGGAAGAAAGGAAAGGAGGAAGGAAGGAAGGAAACGAGGGAAGAAGGGAAGTAAGGAAAGGAGGGAAGAAGGGATGGAAGGAAAGGAGGGGGGAAGGAAGGAAGGAAAGGAGGGAAGAAGGGAAGGAAGGAAAGGAGGGAGGAAGGAAGGAAGGAAAGGAGGGAGGAAGGAAGGAAGGAAAGGAGGGAAGGAAGGAAAGGAGGGAGGGAGGAAGGAAGGAAGAAGGGAGGAAGGAAGAAAGGAAACGAGGGAAGAAGGGAAGTAAGGAAAAGAGGAAAGAAGGAAGGAAAGGAGGGAAGAAGGGAAGTAAGGAAAAGAGGGGGGAAGGAAGGAAGGAAGGAAAGGAAGGAAGGAAGGAGGGAAGGAAAGGAAGGAAGGAAGGAAGGAAGAGTCAAAACAGATGGGTCAATTTGACCCGGGAGCACAACAGGAGGGTTAAAGATTTTAAAGTACAAAGCAATGTCGTACTGTATGTGTGGTTGTGTGGATTTAAGGCGAGACTATCTAGGTTGATCTTTAGTCTGAAGAAGAAGCATTGAGCTCGATACGTCACTTGTGGTATCCTGTTGAATCTAGCTGCATTGGGAGCTGCAGTGTGTGGACTTTTAACAATGAGAATATAACATTTAGAGCTTTATGACGTGTTGTTGCCCCCCTTCACTCGCTTTTTCCTCTATGAAAAAACTTGAAAGACAGGTGTAACTCTTTACTTTATTATTATACTGAGGAAACATAGACACGCTCTCTACCTGCAATGTCCTTTGTTGCATGTCAAACTCCTTTCTCTCTCTCTTCCCTTGTTTCCTGGAAGCATCTCTGCAACCAAATGTCCAATAAAGGCAAAAAAGCCCAAGGAATATAAAATACTTTTTTTTTTTCTTACTTTCTTATTATCTTGCTGTGTTAAAGGCATTTCTGGGTGGCAACTTTTGCTCACTGACTCTATGAAAATGTAGCAACCAGGTTATATCGCTATGTTTTTTTATGTGCTTCATTCTCCTTAATGCAGCGAAAGGAAAGCATTGATCGGCTGTATTCACACTAAATTTGGTAATGTGGCGCCTTCCTGCAGAGCTGTCGTGGCAGTTGTTCTTGGTTTTAATTTTTGTGAATACTGTTTTTTTTTAACCTTTTTTCCTCTATGAAAATGCTTGAAAGAAATTTATTTTATTATTAAACTGAGGAAACATAGACACGCTCCCTTTGTTGCATGTCAAACCCCTTTCTCTCTCTCTCTCTCCCTCTCCCTCTCTCTCTCTCTCTCTCTCTCTCTCTCTCTCTCTCTCTCCTCTCCCTCTCTCTCTCTCTCTCCCTCTCCCTCTCCCTCTCCCTCTCTCTCTCTCTCTCTCTCTCTCTCTCTCTCTCTCTCTCTATCTCTCTCTCTCCCTCTCCCTCTCCTCTCTCTCTCTCTCCCTCTCCCTCTCCTCTCCTCTCTCTCTCTCTCTCTCTCTCTCTCTCTCCCTCTCCCCTTGTTTCCTTGAAGCCTCTCTATAACCAAAATGTCCAATAAAGGCAAAATAGACCCCAAAAAAAATATATAAAAAAGAATATTAACATTTAATTTCTCAGATTTACTGCTTTTGCTTTTCTTGCCACTGTCTTTCGCTCTCTTCATTTAAAAATTCAAATTCAAATAAGCTTTATTTGCACGATAGATCAGATATCTATAATGCCAAAGCAGTCCAGAAGATTAACATTGACAGATAAATATCATGACAGATAATATCTTAAAAGACAGAAACATGAAACACAAGCTGGTTTTTCTTAGACTGTGACATTATTTAAGATATATTGTGCATGTATTACTTCATATTGGCTTCTCTCCTCACATATTTCTGCCAATTTCTGACTATTTTATGTATTCATCGTGTTTTTCATTTTCTTTTTTTTTTTTGTCTCTCTCTCTCACAGAAACACGCAAACGGAGAAAATCTCTACGCAGGAAGTTTGACTCCTTTTCAAAGGAAAAGAAAGAGCGAGGTGAGTTCAACACGACAAAATCATCTGTGTGTGTTTTTCACCGTGAAGCCCCCTCCTCCCCTCCTCTCCTCCTCCCCTCCTCCCCTCCCCCCTCTCTAACCCGACAGTGTTTGCTACAGTAAATATTATCATCAAACACAATGTCCTCCTGTGTTCATTGAAGCCTCGTCACCGGCCGCTGACGTCCGGCGGCTTTTAGCAACACTCACCACTTGAAGGACTGTTGATATAAAGCACATGTGGCTCAAGGCTGCAGACTGACTCATGGGAGGATTCAGTGAGTCAGACTTGAGTATCTTGGGTTTTTTTTTTACGTCTCTCCGACATTGTTTCGTCACAAATTGAATAATATATCAAAGTAATCGCCCTCGCAGTGGTCATCAGTCAAATAAAGTGTGTTTACAGTGTGTGCCAACAGTTGTCATTACTGGAAATAACATCGTATGTGTGTGGTTGCTCATCTCAGGATTTCATTTTACTTGAAATATCAAACTCATGACTCCAGTTTGATTATTCCATTAATAAAATAGGACGAGTTTTATGAGGTTGCATCTTAAATAACCTGCTAAAAATAATCTGCAAGGAGCTAACAGTGTGTTACTTGATGCACTTGTCTCAGGGAAGTGTTGAAGCATTTACAGTCTTGAGGGCTTCTCATTGATCTACTGTGGCTCGGATTGTGACTTTTTGGACATAAATCAAATGAATTAACATGAATATAAAGTGATTAAAGTAAATGTGCTAGTCATAATCCTCTTGACTTGTTCTCAGCTCTACTTTAGTCATTTTCCAACTTCTATCATCACAATAAAATAGGTAACTACGGTCTTTGTGACCCCAGACCTTCAGCAACCCCAAAATCTTCAGTGTCACTGTTTATGGTAATCTGATTCATTCAAGACAGAAAACACATAATTAACAGAAGTCGTCAGGATCGTGGTATCAGCACAATAATGGCCTTGCTTGTTTAATTCTGTGCAGTGTGTAGTAATGGACTCACAATGGAGTCACAACGTCCCAATATAAAGTGTATAATGGACTTTAATTCATCGGCTTTTTCTCACCTAGTTTGACAGCTCCAATCAATCAATCAATCAATCAGTCAGTCAATCAGTCAGTCAGTCAATCAATCTTTATTTATATAGCACCAAATCCCAATAAAAGTCATTTCAAGGCACTTTACACATAGAGCAGGTCTAAACCGTACTCTTTAATTTAATTTAAACATTCCCACATGAGCCAAGCACTCAGGCAGAACCGGGCTCCTAGTGGGCGAACATCTGCCTCGACTGCTTGGAGGTAAAGAGGAGAGAGATGAGAGAGAGAGAGAGAGAGAGAAAGGAGAGGAGAGAGAAGCACAATGAATATCAGCATTGATAATCGTAGATCCAGCGCTGCTTCTACATCGGTGATGATATTGGTAGTAGTACAGAGGTGTCAAACTCACTTTCATTCAGGGCCACATACAGACCAATTTGATCTCATGTGGGCCGGATCATTAAAAAGATGGAGGGAAAGAAGGAAATAAGAAGGGAAGCAAGGAAAGACAGGCAAAAGGAAGGAGGGAAGGAGGGAAGAAGGAAAGACAGATGGAAGGAAAGAAGGAAGGAAGAACAGAAGGGAGAAAGGTAGGAAGGACAGATGGAAGGAAGGGAGGAAGGACAGAAGGAAGAAAAGGAGGAAGGACAGATGGAAGGAAGGGAGGAAGGACAGAAGGAAGAAAAGGAGGAAGGACAGATGGAAGGAAGGGAGGAAGGACAGAAGGAAGAAAAGGAGGAAGGACAGATGGAAGGAAGGAAGAAAGGAAGGAAGGAACAAAGAAAGGAAAATAGGAAGGACAGATGGAAGGAAGGACAGAAGGAAGAAAGGGAGGATGGAAGGAAGGAAAAGAACACAGGAAGGAAAGTGGGCCGGACTGCACCCTTCGGCGGGCCAGTTCTGGCCCACGGGCCGCATGTTTGACCCCCCTGTAGTAGTAGATCTCGAGCTTCTCAAGACGACAAACTACGATCGGTCCAACGTTTAGTATCTGATGTCACAACGAGACTTTATGACGGTATAATGCTTCATGTGACACAGAGACCGGCTCATGAGTCAGAAATGTTGCGTGGTCTGTAGTCTGATCCGGACATGAAGTGGCTTCTTCATCTGTGGAAGGGTCTTGTTTGAAAGTCGAGGTCATCGTCCTTTTTACTCGACTGCATTTCAGTTTAGACACATCAGGCTTACATGGTGCAACTTCCTCAACAGATTTGGATTTAATAAAACTTTAACCCTTAAACAGGCAACGTGCACCAGGAGATACAGACTCTTTAAACTTCCTGTCGTCCTCCCGGGTCCTTCTTTCCTCCCTTACTTCCTTCCTTTTTTCCAACCCTTCCTTCCTTCCTTTCTTCTATCCTTCCTTCCTCCCTCCCTCCCTCCCGTCCTTCCTTCCTTCCTCCCTCCTTTCTTTCCTTCTTCCTCCCTCCTTCCTTTCCTTCTTTCTTCCTCCCTTCCTTCCCCTCCTCCCTCCTTCCTTTCCTTCTTCCCTCCTTTCCTTCCTACCTTCCTCCCTCCTTCCTTTCCGTCCTTCTTCCTCCCTTCCTTCCCCTCCTCCCTCCTTCCCTTCCTTCTTACTCCCTTCCTTCCCTTCCTTCCTTCCTTCCTCCCTCCCTCCTTTCCTTCCTTCTTCCTTTCCTTCCTTCCTTCCTTCCTTCTTTCCTTCCTTCCTTCCTTCCTTCCTTCTTTCCTTCCTTCCTACCTTACTTTAGGGTGCAAATGACATAACTAGTAAGGATTTTTTACATCTAATTTTCCACTCCTGCCTGTTTAAGGGTTAAAAAAACTAATATTATAATGTTCAGCTAGTTCTTATTCCAAGATCTATAAAGCTTCTGTGTAGTCTTGTTTGTGCTTAGTGAGAACTTTATGACACTTTTTATTTAAATATTTATCCTCAGACCTTAAAACTGGTCGTTTACTACTAACTGTATTCAAGTTTAGTTTTAAATGACTGCTTTTTAAGACTTTAACCCTTAAACAGGCAGAGGTGGAAAATGAGATATATAAAAAAACATAATTTGATGTTACTAGTTTTACTCGTTGGAACCTCAAGTAAACAATTTCCAAACAATATATTTTTTATATGTTTTTTTTGATATATATATATTTATTTCATGGCTTGTATTTCCACCAGGATATGTTGCCCCTATTAATTCATAAACATGGTCCGAATGGTAAAAACAATTCAATGTTAGAAGTGATATATTCTTGCTTTCTCTGGTCATTAATATCACACATACTCATTTCTAAACTGATTTTTTAAGTATAAATCTACATCAAGCATTAATTCTACCAATTGAAGGCACATACTATTAAACAACAATCACCGTAACCATAGTAACAGGGTGTTAAAAACTCTGTATCTCCTGGTGCACGTTGCCTTTTTAAGACTTTAATACCTGCTTGTCTGAGAGTCCGTCTCATGCTTTTTACTCCATGATGTTGATGATATTTGGTTTTTGGATGAGTCCACACACTTAATCCAATAAAAGTAAATGAGTTGCACTTAGATTTGTGTTCTTTGGACAGGCAAAATGACCAAAATTACTAAAACAATAGAGATAGATTTTATATTGAGCTTTTTTTAACCTTTGCATTTTTGAGGTAACGTCTCTTCTGGTGCAATAATACAGTTTCCTCACCAGTTTATCAGGAATCTTTGTCTCATCTTCTTCTAATTTCCTTTTTTATACCGTCATCTTCTTCCCATAAAGGATTTTTTTAACCCTGTCACTGTTCTGCAGAAATGGTTCAGGGAGTGTCATACTTTGGTCATCTGTGGTTTTTGGACATTACGCAATTAATACAGCATAAACTTCAACTGTCACAATCTCTTATAACCCTTACATACTGTTCAGGGTCTATCCACATTTCTGTTAAGGTGGACTTTTCCTAATGTGTGACCCCAAATAAATATATAAAGGGGAACACAATGCATCATTATTTTAATTCTTGTGCAGCTAATATACATTTTTGTTTATTCAAATGTCCAAATTTGAACTGCCTTTATTAAAAATGTCTTCCTGGACCATATATAGCAGGGGTGTCAAACATGCGGCCCGTGGGCCAGAACCGGCCCGCCGAGGGGTGTGATCCGGCCCACTTTCCTTCCTGTGTTCTTTTCCTCCCTTCCATCTGTCCTTCCTACCTTTCTTCCTTCTGTCCTTCTTCCCTTTCTTCCCTTTCTTCCCTCCTTCTTTCCTTCCATCTGTCCTTCCTCCTTTTCTTCCTTCTGTCCTTCCTTCCTTTCTTCCTTCCATCTGTCCTTCCTCCCTTTCTTCCATCTGTCCTTCCTCCCTTTCTTCCTTCTGTCCTTCCTTCCTTTCTTCCTTCCATCTGTCCTTCCTCCTTTTCTTCTTTCTGTCCTTCCTTCCTTCCTTCCTTCCTTCCTTCCTTCCTTCCTTCCATCTGTCCTTCCTCCCTTTCTTCCATCTGTCCTTCCTCCCTTTCTTCCTTCTGTCCTTCCTTCCTTCCTTCCATCTGTCCTTCCTCCTTTTCTTCCTTCTGTCCTTCCTTCCTTCCTTCCTTCCTTCCATCTGTCCTTCCTCCTTTTCTTCCTCCTGTCCTTCCTTCCTTTCTTCCATCTGTCCTTCCTCCCTTTCTTCCTTCTGTCCTTCCTTCCTTTCTTCCATCTGTCCTTCCTTCCTTCCTTCCTTCCATCTGTCCTTCCTCCTTTTCTTCCTCCTGTCCTTCCTTTCTTCCATCTGTCCTTCCTCCCTTTCTTCCTTCTGTCCTTCCTTCCTTTCTTCCATCTGTCCTTCCTCCTTTTCTTCCTCCTGTCCTTCCTTCCTTTCTTCCATCTGTCCTTCCTCCCTTTCTTCCTTCTGTCCTTCCTTCCTTTCTTCCATCTGTCCTTCCTCCTTTTCTTCCTTCTGTCCTTCCTTCCTTTCTTCCATCTGTCCTTCCTTCCTTTCTTCCATCTGTCCTTCCTCCTTTTCTTCCTTCTGTCCTTCCTTCCTTTCTTCCATCTGTCCTTCCTCCCTTTCTTCCTTCTGTCCTTCCTTCCTTCCTTCCTTCCATCTGTCCTTCCTTCCTTCCTTCCATCTGTCCTTCCTCCCTTTCTTCCTTCTGTCCTTCCTCCCTTTCTTCCTTCTGTCCTTCCTTCCTTTCTTCCTTCTGTCCTTCCTACCTTTCTTCCTTCTGTTCTTCCTTCCATCTGTCTTTCCTTCCTTCCCTTCTTATTTCCTTCCTTCCTTCCTTCTTTCCTTCCATCTTTTTAATGATCCGGCCCACATGAGATCAAATAGGTCTGTATGTGGCCCTTGAATGAAAATGAGTTTGACACCTCTGATATATAGTCATTGGGAATGTCTTACAGCTTCATTCAGGATTAATGGATCATTTATTAATAACTCTCTATGGGACTTTACGAATGTGAATTAGTGAAAAGACTAATTATGAGTCAGAATATGAGCAGTATGTAAAAGGTTAATTAGGAGTGTTGCTTTTTGTTCTGCACTGACAAACATCAAAATGAGAAATGATTACTACAGTAAATTAGGAAATAGTGTTGGCAATGATCTCCTTGCATGGTTTTAATCAGTATTATTTAGTTTAATCTTCACTTTGCTTCTGTTCTCCATCCACTCTCGACATTTCATCACCCTCTTCCCTCCTCATTCCCTCTTCTTCTTCCTCCTTCTTCTACTCTCTCTTTCTCTCTCTCTCTCGCAATAAGCCGTGTGGCCGATCATCTGCCAATGTGAACCCAACCTCTCACAAAGAGATGTTCTCTATTCTCGGGTGATTATCACAGCAGGGCAACATACGGGCCAAAACACACAAACGCACGCACACACACACACACACACATACACACATACACACACACACACACACACACACACACACACATTCCCAGGCAGTCTGTGCAGGTCTTTTAAATCCCGCCTGCAGCCTCTTACACACAGGGACTTAGTTGAAGCTAACCCTGCTAATCAAAACACAGAACATTGGGACCTGGCAGCGCTCCTGCTGGCTCCGCTCCCCCCCCCCCCCCCCCCCCTACTACTGAAGGCATGACTGTGTGGCTTTCAGGGGTCGGGAGGTAGCGGATTAAATGTAACGAGATAACGGTGATAGGTTCACAGAAATGGTAACGTAATCCATTTTTTGATATCGCTGTAAGAACATTTTTTAATTTTAATTTGCTTGTTTTTCATTCTTTTAGATATATAATAGTTTGCAGCTGTCGGGAATCACGAGAAAAAACTGCAGGAATTTAGGATTTAGACATGCGAGCTTGTCTGGAGATAATGGAGGAGAAAGCAAACATGAAGCCCCGTCATCTCAGATCATTAAGAGTAATAAATGAAGGAGGGTTGAGGTTATTGCCATTGTTTGGTTTTCACATTATTCTGATAAGCGTCGCTACTGTGTGAGTCCTACTGGATCAATGTGGATTCCTACAAGCCGTGTTAGAAAGAGTCCAATTATGAGAAAAAAAGAAGTCATATTCATCAGGCTTTTTTATTTACATGTAGAGTCGATGCATAAAGTATTTGTATAGCCTAAATCTAAACTTGGAATAGGTGTTGCCGTTTTTTTTGCCGATTTTTATTGTTTCTGTTGTTTTCAAATGTAAGATTTCAGATACTCAACCACTGATCTCTTCTTTGTCGGGATACTCATGTTTAGATTTGAATTATTAACAAGTTAGTTTTATTTATTTGGTGTCAAATCACCATATTAGGCACCATTCACATAGAGCAGGTCTCTTTTAATGGATAAAGATCCAACATTGTAGCTCTAATCATTGAATGCCGATTGTCCTTAAATCCTCTGTCAGAGTCTGAAATACACAATGCTTAAAATGTAAAATACTATAATATGTATATAGTGAGAACACCATTTCAAGCTCATTTCTTCATTTATCATCTCCTTTTGATAATCTTACCTAGTGTAGTGGACCGAGCTGCAACAGAAAGCAACGTACTGCAGTTATTTGCAGAAAGTATTTGATGCATATGTGGAAAATCATTTTAAAAACCCTGAAAAACATCAAAAATTTACACACATAACTAAATGATAGTGAGTTTAGATTTATAACCCGTGGATGGCTTTGGCCCATTTTAGCTGGGACCATACAGAAAACTCTCCAGACCCATTGTGTGTGCATGAATGTACAGTTTAGTTAGGTAGTTCAACATCTGGCCCATCCCATATATGTGTATGTATAGTACAGTTTGTTTCATGTTGTAAAATATAGGCATTAATAAAGGCAGAGTAGGTTTTTGAAAATAAACAAGCAACAATGTAAGTTTGAGTGCAGTTGTTAACTCAGCAAAGTCACTCTCATAGATCCTCCACCTCCAATAAATGTTTACGTAGCTCTACTTTCTTCACTCTACTCCATCTGGCTTCTTCTTTGGAAAAGGTGAATAAGAAAGTTACTTCACCTCAATCGTATATATATGTCGGGCTCTCGTGTTTGCCCAAACATGAGTTCACACAGAGGACATCCAGTGTTAACTAAACAGAGATTCTTGAACACACCAAGCGTGATACCCTTGAGGATGAATATTATTGTCCAGCTGCCAATGTGGTGAAAGAAAACACAGCGATGAGAACTCGACAGCGCCTAAATATATCCTCCTTCAGTCTCGCAGTAACAGATGATGACCTGCGGACCCCAATTACTAAGGAAGGAAAGCAGTGAAATTGCTGAACGACAAGGCGGTAACCAGTCGGACACACACGGCTGTCTTCCTGGCTGAGTTTTAGTATTTAACTCAGGACAAGCCCAGAAGCGTGTAATCACTCAAAATGAGTCAGACAAGCTGAGAAATGAACTAATGTTGGCCGGTACAAGAGAATAAATCTGAGTATATGTGAGGTTTTGGAGAAAATTGATTAAATTATAGAATTTGGCTCCAAAACTGGTAATATAAGATGATGAAAGGTAATTAGATGAGTTTAAATACAGCTCATTACATCAATAAATAATACCGTTTAATGCTTTGTTAGTTAAACAAATCACATATAATGCTTTCTAAATGTTTCACCCTTGCAGAAGCCTGTCATGTATATTCATTTATTTAACTGTGTTTATTTCCCCTACATGAAGAGCTAAATGAGGGTTTAAAGATTCATTCATACTGCCAGGAATGTAATTAATGTAAAAAAAAATACTCATATAAATCCCTTTTCATGTAAATTGTTTGGCCTAAAGACAGTCAATTCTAAAAATATTGAATTTAATGAGCCTTGAAATAACTCCCAAGTGTAATTTGTGTTTTTTAAAGCTAAAAGTTTAACACGGCATCCCAGGGGAAGCACAAGTGTAATTAAACAGTCATGGCTGCTCTCCATTTACGTGCACCTTTGTAATGTGCGTGCTTGGCACACTGGCTCGGCTTAGTGAGACACCTAAATGGAACGAAGCCATCGTTAATGTTATTAGTAACACCTGTGCTGTGCCTGCTTTGACCAGTCTCCTTGGGAAAATAGCTCAAGTTGGCCTAATATCAAGTTTATAACATCCACAAATTCCCAGAAACAACACTGAAGACATGACTTCAGTGCTTCAATGATCTTGAATGTTTCCACCTGTTCTCCTTGTGTGATTTTTATTTGTCAAACTACAAAAAGAAACATTTTATTCACCTTTTTCTAACTCTATAATAGTGAAACCTCTCAGATGTCTAAATCTGCTGTTAACACAACTCTTCCTGACTGCAAGAAGTATCGTCAAACACTTCCAAGCTGCCACAGCCAGCTATTATATCCCCGACTGTTTACTTTACACAAGCAAACACCTCAAGAACAGAACAAGCAGCTGACACCGTCGTAGTTGGCAAATTTGGCCAAATGTCAGGTGGCAGCAGCATGGAGTGGTCAGCTCGGGCGTGCCTGCCAACAGACGTCAGGACTGAGGAATAAGCGCTGGCTTACTAGTCAAACCGGGCCATTAAAGAATGGTGCGTAAGACACATTAACAAATGACATCTTTTCAATGGATAGAGTTCGTTCATGCTGGCAGAAGGTGTTGTTTGTTTGAAAAGAATTGGACCAGATCAAAGGTGTCCTTTTAAGCAAGACACGATGCATAAGGTTTCAAAAGGTGCTTTACTTTGTTCATTGTGCAGAAACAATTACACAAAACCAATTCTTTATAGTTTAACGTAGTCTAGATCGATGTTGATCATGTAAATACCAATCTGCAGATGTTAGAGGTGCCAACTGGGTCAAACTGTGCTTGTTTTCCAGGATAAGCAATGGTCCATATCCACTGAATGAACTTTTCCATAACCCTTGGAACCAATTTAGATATTCAGACACTAGGGTCCAACTTGTGGTCCTCTGTCGTAGTTCCTTGGCCCCAAAAGACGATGCTCTTGGGAGTATTATTTCCCAATCAACAGGAAGATCAAGATACGTAAACATGCGGCAAATGTATTTCATCCCCATCCAACCCTGCAAGCATCAGTGTTGGTACATGGTGTGAAAACTGAGTCTCAAACAAAACCGTTGTTTTTTATTACGATATCTGACTAATTGGCCTGATTTTCACGGATCATGTATCGTGGAAACACATACAGAAATAGTAAAATTTGTGATTTCAGTCCCTGAGGTTAGCGCCTGCTGATAAGGAACATTGCTACATGGGAAATTACCATAATGGTTGTTGGGTATTTAGAGCGTAAAACTTTAAACTAAACGACAACAACAGAGTAAATCCCCCATTGTGTTCACTAGTAATCAGGTAGCAAAAGTTCCTAAAAAGGAGCCATTTCGATGTAATTTTCTGCCAGAACTTCAGCAAGTATGTTATGTCTGCAAAATGATGTAAGTGAATTAGCACCTGTTACATAAATTACAGTTCCTGCTCGGCTCATAGGCTTTACATTGTGATGACGTCACAGATTTTTAAATTGCTTTTCTCTGCTTGAGGAGAGTTTTACTCATTTAAAACCTCCATGGATCAAAAATTCATCATAGAAGGACTCATAATTGACCAGTTTAAGGTGTCCTGTCAACAGTTGTAGTCCATGGGGAAATGCTTTCTTTTCGCTGCAATACCACAAGTGGCCTCTGGGGGAAATTGTTTGCAAGGCTGAGTAGTGGAGCCCTATCCAGCTCTCATAATACATCTATGCTTGTACCTTTGGCTACAAGCTAATGCTAGCTGGCGGTTAGCCAAAAGGCACCTGCCAAAGAGCTTAACTGCGCACTTGAGCCTGGCATCTGATGGAAGCACACGTGGGCTGCTCAGATCGAGCCATGAAAGAAGCCCAATCAGGTGTTGGTCACTCCCAAATCTTACCTATGACCTCTGGGTCAAAGGTAAGATTTAAAGGACTATAAAAAGATTTTGAACTGAGTCCTGTTTTTACCAAAAGTTACAGTAATTAAGTTAATTAAAGTTGAAATAACAATTAAGTAATAATCATAAATGATCTAATACATTAAGGCTAAAATGTAATTGTATCGACAGCAACATTTTTATAAAAAGATGGTTTGGAAAACTAAGACGTACAACTGAGTAGCACCTTGACTATCAATACTCAGATATATGCTTATTACTGCACGACACAGCTCAACTTTACAGTGAGAGAAAGATAACAAATATTCCTTTGCAAACATCATTTCTGGTCCAACTTTGATACAGCAGTTTTGAAGCTGTTTTCATTTTAAAAAGTGAATTTTCTTTTAAGATGATTTTGAGGATTTTGCATCTGCAGTCTCTTTAAATTTGTTGTGCATCCTTGAGCATGAATGATGCATCTATGTTGCTCCAGTGTTATTTCAAGCTGAGTCAATCTTGTGTCTTTAAGTCTTTGCGGGGCACCCTGCCAGTATACCTTGCTGTCTGACCTGCTTGGGACTCTTATCAACAGGTGTGCACGTGTGTGTGTGTTGGTTCTCCATGTGTTTTCATTCAAATGATCATGTGTCCGTGCACGGTTTTGTGAGTGTGCAAGTACAGAAACGAAGTACTCTGCTCTGTGTTTCCTGTTTCTTGCATGTTAATGACACATTCAGAGTGAGATTTAATGCCTCACTAGCCTTTTAGTTTATTTCTATGTACTTTAGGCTCTGTATAGCAGTTTTTAGTGTAAGTGGAACAATCACTCCACACTCAAGGATGTATCAGTCGTTCCTCTCAACAGGATAATTAGAGTTCAGTATTGTAAGGATGAGTATTGGTGCTTCCACAAAATACTTACACAGTGAGATGTTTTATAAATACAACGACTAAGGGCCTGATATACTAAAGGTTTGCATGTGTTAAAACGTGTGCAAACTTGACATCACCTGCAAAAAATGTGCAAGCTGATCTACTAATGCAGCGCACTGAGGTTTGCGTCTTGCAACTGTGCAAGATAGTGCACACTGTCCATTTAGCACGTTTGCCATAATGAATATGTAATATGAGGCATTTCAACCCCAGTGTGCAAAATACAGAGAGGAGAAAATGCAAATGTCTTATTTAGCACACGCATTGTGATTTACCAAACCTGAAGGTAGATTTGCTGACGCTAACTGCGTCTATAAATAATACCTTTGATGGTCAGGTATTAACCGGCTGTTACTATGGAGACGAGGAGACTGAGGCACAACGACAGAATCTGCACAGGACAGAGTTTTTCCACCTGTGTTAATATTTTGGAGTGGAATATTTTTGGTTTTACTAACAGCATTGACTTTGTCACTAATAGTCTCCCATATGTTGTTTTTTCTGGTCATATTATTTTTTGTTATAACTCAATATATTAGTTCACCTCTTCCACTAGAACCTGATCACATTTCATTTTGCGCTTGCAGCTTTCTGCTCTTCCAAACTCTCCATTCAGACACAAAACCCTCATTTAAATAATGCTGTCTCCATCCTGTTGCACCTATTTTCATTTACGCAGTTATTCTTAGTAGATCACCTGCAAAACGCACGCAAACGAAACCCACAATCTATTGCACCATGCACGAGATTTAGTACCCACTATTTGGGATCTTAGTAAATCAGGCTCTAAGTGGGGTAACAACAAATGTTTCTTAACTTATAGTCCAGCAATCTGTCTCTTTCTTTATTAATTCATCAGAAATTCTCAAAAAGGTGCTATAATCAGTGCATTGAGCCGGCGTATCAACAGGGCTGATGTCTTCGGGTGATAAAGAGATGTACAGTTGTGTATCATCAGCATATCTATGAAAATGTATCTCATGTTCTCTGATATTTCCCATTAACAGTATAAATATATCCAAAATCTACAATGATATCTAGTCTCATATCACAATACCGATATAATATCAATATGTTGCCCAGAACCTAACCCTCCCAAAACTATTTTCAAAAATGAAATGTATTCTTTCTTGACCTATTGTCCAGAAAAATGTTATTCTGTCTTATTTACTCATTCCTAGAAAACTATTGAAACGAGTTGATGTCTTTGGGTAATAAAGAGATGTACAGTTGTGTGTCATCAGCATATCTATGATTAATCTACTGTTCTCGGTTATTTCCCATTGGCAGCATAAAGAGACGAAACAACACAGGTCCCTTGAGTAACCCTAAATGTTATGCTAGTGTTAGATGAGGACATAATCCTACAATCCCCAGCTCACTGTTAAAGATAATGAAGGCAATGCCGTTGTTATGTACGTCAGTGTAGTCGTCTTTGTTATCATCCAGGCCTCATTCATCCAATTTTAGAACAATTAAAGGTTATTTTGTAGACTGGGGCCGAGTTGAGTTCATGCTGTTTAACGTTAACCTGCATGGGCTTAAGAGGCTTATCGGTGACACTTGCAGGACAACAGAGGTTTTACTTTTGACTTCTTCAACAAAGAGGGAGCAAAGGCTGCAGAGAAGATGATCTGGGTTATGCAATGATCCGCTGTTGGTTTTAATTGAGTATGTGTTCATATTTGAGTCCAGGAGTTTCACTTTCATCTGATAAATCTTCATAAATCTGCACAATTTACTTTAAATGCCAACATTATAGGAAGTTTGTGGAGTGTTGGATTGGTGAATTGGCAATATAGCACATCTGTCATGCCAGGAGACTGGAGTTTACACCCCATTAACGACCAACAATTAATGTTAACCTTTACTTTCATGATCTTTCTGTCACTATAACCAAGCTGCAACAGCTTTTAAATGTCAAAATTATCTGATTCCAACTTCTGAACTGTGATCTTTTTCTGGTTTCTTTAGTCTTTTATGACAGTAAGCTGAATATATTTGGGTTTGTGGACTGAGGACATATCTTTGGGCGCTCAACAACTCGATTATTATCTCAGTTAATCCAATTAGTTGTCAGACAGTGGTGAAAAATGCCAGTCACTGTTTCCCAAAGCCAAAAGTGACATCTAAAAAGGTCCTGTTTTGTCCACAACACCCAAAGGATATGCAATTTAGTGACTTAGAAGACTAAAAATACCAGTCAATATTTATTTGGACATTGTTTTTGAACCAAAATACTTGCTGATTCATTTATTTAGCCTTTGTCACTCATTCATCCAAGTCATTGTTGTTCTTAGTGCCCTTAATTAACCTCTCTAACTAGAGTTTGACTAAGCACTGTGATAGAGCAGAGCGCATTCTCAACTGTTGTGGTCATGTGACGCAGCTGAGCAGTTTGAGCCGAGCTGCTGACCAGGTACGCCTGCGATGACGGCGACCACGTTACATTTACCTGCAGCCTGCATGGCTTGTGCTGCAGTAAGCTCGTATCAGTCTGAGTGTGATGTCTGGTTTGTGGCTGTGGCTGCTCTAACAGGATTAGCCGGTTTATCCCTCTCTTACCGGTGCTCTCCGTCCATTCTGTCTATTCTTACACTGCTTGTCCACTTGAACCTGTAATCTCTTGTACGAGGGGCGTACGCGAGTTAACGAGTTCGCACATTCATTTCGTCGTGTAGAAACAGACATCAATCTTATCAGCCTCATCAGCTTTCACTGTCATTATCTGTCCACTGCTTTAAACTCTGTTGTCCTTCTTTCTCTCAGTCTCGCCATGCTCACAGTTTATCCACCATCTAATCTCTGCTACTCTTTTTACCCTGATGATGGCATCTTTATCTTTCTCACCAATGCTTCTCTTTGATAGCTGAACATAACTTTTCTCAAGGCAGTTTTTTTCCCCTACACTGCATTTCACACGATGTAACACTGCCTCCTAAAAATTACATCAAACTTTATAGTACTTTTACATACATGGTAACAACACACAAAAAAGAAATAAGGAGGAAAACACTATCATGAATTTTAAAAAACGAATAAAATGTAAAAATTAAGAATACTCAAATTAAATAAAATGTAATAATTTTGTTTTTAAATTAAATGAAAGAGTTCAGTCTAGACCAGCTCTATGTTAAAATCAATCAATCAATCTTTATTTGTATAGCGCCAAATCTCAAGGCACTTTACACATAGAGCAGGTTCTAATCTGAACTCTTCAGGTTTAATTTTAAAGAGACCCAACATTCCCACATGTGCAAGCACTTGGCGACAGTGGAAAGAAAAAACTCAATTTTAACAGGAAGAAACCTCAGAACCGGACTCTAAGTGGGTGGCCATCTGCTTCGACCGGTTGGGGTAAAATGCCTTCAGATTGACGGACTGATTGAAGCAACATAATACTGCCTAAATTATATAGTCTCAAATTCTAGATGCTCATTATATTTACAAAATGTCATTTATTTAACCTATCTAATATATGCATGTAGCAACAGACACATGCAGATTCTTGTATTTATGCAACTTGAAGCATTTGGAAAAAAATCATGGTCTTTGTTCAACACTGAAAAGTCTAAAAAGGTCAAAGTTCCAGCATCATTTGTAGTAGACAGAACAAATTTATTATTAGACCAACATGTTTTGGCTTGTATCAGCTAATGACCAAGATGAGTTGGGTATATGGTCATGTGGCTTTAGGCCAGTCCTTGTTCCAGACAGGCAGGGAGGTCTGAAACAATGAAAAATGAAATAAGAGCTTTTTTAAAGATCCTCTCCAGACATGTTTTAGCATTTATATAAACATTTGCCACAATATGAGCAACAACAAAGCTGCTTTTAACCTCCATAAAAGGCTTAAGGTTGGTCATGCACCAAGAAATATTTAAAATGTTTCAATCCAAATCAGATCGCATCCAAAAAAAAAAAAAAAAAAAATAAGACAACTGTTTTCATTGAGGTCAAATCATTAGTGAAGTTTCTCTCTGTAATTCTACATTGTCTATTATTTGTGTTTTATAAACGGAGTGTCACTGTAGTCAATAAAATCTAATAATAATAATAATAATAATCATTATTGTGTTTGGGGTTCAGATGGTATCAGCGGAGAGGAATGTGTTCGTAAATAAATCGAGACTTGCTCGGGGCTCCCCTTCAACTCCAACCGATGATTTACAACGTCAGCGTGTTAAGACGGACCTGTTTAAACTGCCAAAACCTGATTTATAGTCCAGAAGTGCTCATTCTAATAAGTAATATTTTTATACTTTCCAGACCCTTGAGAATTACAAGATCAGCTCTGTCGAAATAAAGATTTAGTTTGAGTGAGTAAAAGTAGTTTTCTTCTTGACAGACGTGATAATTTTTTCCCACAAAACTGACATCGGTGACATTTAAGCAATATTTAACGCTTTAAAAAAAGGTTACAGATGACTAATGCCGACACTTTTTCCATCTTTTTCTTCCATATTCTTGCCCCACAACTTGAACACACACCCACCTTTTTAAGGGTTTCAAGATGTAACCTCGACTGTGAACTTAAATACTATGGTTCTCTCTTATTGTCTTTCATTCTGTGGTGATAAAAATACGATTGAGACGAATAGACAGGTTTTGTTATTCCAAGAAATGTGATGTTTCCCTCCCAACGAGTTAGTTCTCAGAGGTCCTTTGAGTCTCTCCACCACATGAGGCAAGAGTTTGCAATCATGCCTCCATCGACTGTCACATTAAGCCAAACTGATACAAACTCGCCTCGTTTTTTCCCCCAAAATCAAGGCCAGATTTCTGCTGCGAATATTTATTATAAAACAAGTCTCATGGTGTGAAGGTTTTCTTACACTACTCTTGAATATGACTCTTCTTTCTACAGTCACCATTTTAACACAAAGAGGTTTTGACAGGAAATAGATTCTGTGTTTAGAAATTGCAGCTCTCACTTCTGACCAGAAACACTTCCTGTTTGTCCATCATGCTCTTCTGTGAGGTTGTATGTATTAATTAATGATTCTTAACTTTCAAATTATTCAATTATGAGAGCTGATGAAGTTCAAAAAGCGGGTTAAGATGCATGTTTAGATATAGAGAGGATTTGGGTTCAAAAACCTTGAGGATCTATAAATATATGATGATGTAGCTGCATTTTTTAGCCACTTGGGGGCAGCAAAACCAGCTATTAAGACAACGTTGGCATATTGGCACCATATAAAATAACTTTTTTGCATTAGCATTAATTTGGAAGTCGTGTTTCTGGCAACGTAATGAATCTGACTCATATTGACTCACTTTTTATCTCTGTTTTGGTCTCCACCATCTATAAAGAGAAACTAACACTTTGGTTAACACCGTGTTCACCAACACGTCATTAACTTTGTCTGTCTGCCGTTTGGTTGTGGTGAGCAGGGAGCATAGTGTCTGGTTTTCATTTTGCAGAACCGAAACCGAAACGATGAGCTAATAGAAGCAAAAAAAAAAACAAACACTTTTCGTAGAGCTGAGGGGAAACCGCAAAGTCTAGCGATAATTCTCTGTGGGTTTGTCACATCGAGCATTATCTTTCATACAGTACTTAATCATTTAATCTGTTGTCTTTTAACAACCAGTGTCAGACTTCATTACTACAGTTTGTATGAAGATTCAACGATAAACCATTGAGGAATTAGAACAGAGGATTAATTAATAAAATGCTTCCCCTCTCTCTCCCTTAGAGTCGGACCCGAAGTCGTTTGGCATCCCGCTCTCCATGCCCTAAAGGAGAGCAGGCGCGACTGCTTGGACCTGGAGGCCAGCATCATGCGCTTCAGGGCCGAGAAGCGGCAGCTCTTCAACGGGAATAAGCCGCTGATCAGCCCCTCGTCCATCACAGGCGGAGGAGTTCCTGGCTCGCCGTCCGCAAACTCTGTGGCACCGGCGCCGATTTTTGAGAACCAGAATAAACCGCTGTCACCAACGTTTCTGGATAATACCGGACGAGGACAGAGAAGGGTGAGACACATGCTTTATGAAACATCTATAAAATGTGGGACGAACAGACAAAAACAGCTGTTTGTAGCTTAATTTATCCAAAAGGCTTTCAAAAAGGTGATTTAACTCTCCAACTAATAAAAAAAGCATGTAAATATAATTAAAATATCTTTATTTGGGACGAACAGAAAAAGTTGTGTGTATTTCTTTATTAATTTATCCAAAAGGCTTTCAAAAACGTGGGAAAAAAGTCCAATTGAAACCTTGAAATTAATTTAAAAATACACAATTGTTCATGCACAATTTTATTTCTTGACCTTTTCATCATTTATTTTTATTTTTTAATACTAATTTTTCACAAATTTAGTCTTAATGGTACCTCCATATACAGTATAATCCAAATTTAGGGCAAATAGGAAATGAATTAGCAGTGGAAAAAGGACTAAAATATGAAATAATGAAATAAAAAAAACTGAACCTAAAAATAATGTAAAATTATAAAAGTACTACAGTACAACTAATTAAAAAAAAGAAAGTATGTAAATATGATGAGAATATTAGGGAAATAGTCAAATTGGAAACCTTATTGTTCATGCACAATTTTATTTCTGGACCATTTTATCATTTTATTTATTTATTTACTATTGTTTCACAAATTTTGTCCTCATCGTACCTCCATATACAATATAATTCAAATTCAGGCAAAACAGGAAATTAATTAGTAGTGTGAAAAGGACTAAAATCAACTTTAAAATACAAAAGGCTCTTCAATATTAAACCTTTTAAGTTGTTAAAGTACTTGTAGTAAAATCGACAGTGCTTATAGTTCAGTTACTGATTAATTAAAACATTAAAGGAACTTTGACACCTTCGAGGACTATGAAGTGTTAAGCCATCAAACTGCTTATCTTATCATGTGTTATGTATATAAGAACATAGATAGTGAATATTAATTAATTACAGCTGTCAGTTAATGAATGTTGGGTTAAAAGAAAGTAGTAGTTTGAAATAACACTTTTACTTTTACTACTACTTCCTGCTTTTACAACATGTTATATAAATACTAGGGCTGTCAAACGATTAATTTTTTAAATTGCGATTAATCACAAAATTCCCATACTTAATTGCGATTAATCACGTTTTGAATTGCATGTTTAAAAAATGTTTAAAACATTTGAAGGCAGTTTTAAGCCCATAATGTAAAGCATTTCTTACCAGAGTGTCTTAACTGGGAATCAATCACGGCTCTGCTGCGACTCCCACACTCCAAAATGGTCCTTTGGTGGAGCTGAGGCTCGCTTGGCTGCACCTGGGTGTTTAGCGTGGAGGTGCTAACTCAAACTCGACGTACTCCGGTGGTAGTTAAACTCCGTTTGACACAGGTTGCATTTTACTTTTGACTTGTCAACTGAAGCGTCTGGAAGTGTTTTAAAGTTAAACAAGCCGTTCAAAAGTCCAGTAGCTCTCTTACTTTCCATCAGCGCGGTAGGTTTACTGCAGGAGGCCACTTCAAAGCATAGCGCTACAGCTAGAGGAGCCGTCTACGGGGGAGTAGAAGGGACAAAAAGGCTTGCAACATTAAAATGCGATTTAAAAAAAAAAAACGCGTTATGGATTGCATTAATCTAATCGCGATTAACACATTAACGCTGACAGCCCTAATAAATATATAAACTCTATATGTGAGCCAGAAATAACTTTCATGCAGAAGATTTACTATCATATCAGTTTTGAGCGTCTTCATCAACATTTTAATATTAAACAGCTGTTTTTCATTTTCTTGCTCCAAGTGCAACAGCAGTTTTGAATTTCACTTCTACTGTTTGCCAGAATTCCTCATTTAATCCAGTTTATTTGTGTGTGTGTGTGTGTGTGTGTGTGTGTGTGTGTGTGTGTGTGTATTTTTAATATCTGACCACGTCTCCCAGCTGTAAACATTTTCACAACCAATCCTCCTGTTTGTTTCTACAAGAAGAAAAGTTAAGAAAAAAAAAGAAACTGCTGTGTTGCTGCTTCTTCTTCTTCTTCTCTTTTGTGTGTTTGTTTGCTTTTTCTCGGGTGTGAATCTAAAACGAGGCCCTCACACACACACACACACACACACACACACACACACACACACACACACACACACACACACACACACACACACACACACACACCCTGTAATCCTCAGCACATTGACCTGGAAACTGTTGTTATATTAAGCTCGTAATCAGTATCATTACGGCCGCCGAGCACAGTAATCAAAACCTGAACCGGCTATCAAGTGTAACCGCCGAGGTAAACACGTCTTCTCCACAGTGATCATGTGATACAGCGTCGAGAAGGATCCAAATAATAAAGAATATATTCATTTTTATTTAATTAATTTAAATATCTATCAATGACTAGTTTTAACCCTCCTGTCGTCCTCCCGGGTCAAATTGACCCAGTCCGTTTTGACTGTTCCTTCTTTCCTCCGTTCCTCCTTTCCTCCTTTCCTTCCTTACTTCCTTCTCTCTTTCTGTCTTTCTTTCTTTCCTCCCTCCTTTCTTCTTTCCTCCCTCCTTTCCTTCCTTAACTCCTTGTCTCTTTCTTTCTTTCTTTCCTCCCTCCTTCCTTCTTTCCTTCCTCCTTCCTTCCTTACCTCCTTCTCTCTCTCTTGCTTTCTTTCCTCCCTCCTTCCTTCTTTCCTCCCTCCTTTCCTTCCTTACCTCCTTGTCTCTCTTTCTTTCTTTCTTTCTTTCTTCCCTCTTTCCTTCCTTACCTCCTTCTCTCTTTCTTTCTTTCTTTCTTTCCTCCCTCCTTCCTTCTTTCCTCCCTCCTTTCCTTCCTCCTTCCCTGTCTCCCTCCTTACCTTCCTTCTTCCTTCCCTCCTTCCTCCCTCCTTTCCTTCTTTCCTTCTTCCTCCCTCCCTTCCTTCCTTGACTCAAGGACAACAGGAGGGCTAAAGTTGTCTATTTATGTGGATAGAAAGCAGGTAAAAGAAAAAAAAAGATAGATAGATAGATAGATAGATAGATAGATAGATAGATAGATAGATAGATAGATAGATAGATAGATAGATAGATAGATAATTTAGAGATTATGTAAGATAAGAGCATGAATATTCACTTTTTAAATATAAATCTAAATGACAGAGTGTTTAAACTAAAGACAGTGCTTTACATTAAGCAGATTACTAACACTCTGTAACTGACTCAATGATAGAAAAAGTGAGGAATGGAGGGAAAGACACAACGTTTTCCCATCCGTCTCAAACTAAATGGGACTCTGACTCATCCTCTTACAAGCGTCTGGACTGTAGCGGCTCACTGTTTACATATCTGATGTCACACACACACACACACACACACACACACACACACACACACACACACACACACACACGCCTGCCTACATACATGCAGTCAGCTGGAGAGCTTCATGTTGACTGATGAGGCAGTGAGCTGGCGTTGTCGCAGCGTCGTGTCCCGAGCGGTGACAGATAGCGTACACAGCAGGAGTAAAGGTTGAAATTAATGGGTAGAAGAAGATGAATAGTAGTGGAGGAGAGAGAGAGAGAGAGAGAGAGAGAGAGAGAGAGAGAGAGAGAGAGAGAGAGAGAGAGAGAGAGAGAGAGAGAGAGAGAGAGAGAGAGAGAGAGAGAGAGAGAGAGAGAGAGAGAGAGAGAGAGAGAGAGAGAGAGAGAGAGAGAGAGAGAGAGACACTGCTGTGAGGACATTTCAAAAGTTATTAAAGTTTTTTTTCTCTCTATAAACTCAGATTAGGAGCAGAGAGAGAGAGAGAGAGAGAGAGAGAGAGAGAGAGAGAGAGAGAGAGAGGGAGAGGGAGAGGGAGAGAGAGAGAGAGAGAGAGAGAGAGACTTACAACTGCAAAGAGTTTTAACAAGTAGCAGATGGAGCTCAGAAAACAAAAGATTTATTACATTATTTGACACATTTAGTGGTTCAGAAGAGATCACTTTGGGGTGAATTACATATCTGGATGATGATTACTGAAGAATGCAATGCCAAGATAAAAAAAAAAGAATCAAACTAAAAAAAATAAAAAAAAAACACATGCATATCATCATACATTAACAATATCCCAATTTGTATGCATGAAACACAATGATGCAGATGTAAGAAGATAGAAATGCATTAAAAAAAGTAGCTTGATATCAGTATTTTAGAGATAATTCCATAGACTGTATAAAAGAAATGGACGTAACATCCGTGACGTCACCCATTGGTTTGTGGACTGCTGCTCGGAAGCCAATAGTTTCGAATCTAGGCAGCGCCATCTTGAAAATTTCAGGTGCATGCTGGGAAAAATAAAAACACGGATTCTACTTATATGAGCATGAGGCGGCGCCATGGGCGGAGCGGGGAGGTTGCTATGGTTGCGAGGGCTGGATCTCGAGGACATTGGTCAATCAACCTGTCAATCAGGACGTAGCCACGCCCTAATGCATACCCTGCTTTATCGTCAAATATAAAATCAGGGAGGCCAAAATGTCCCAAATGAACATCATACTGCATTGAAGAAGGCTTTAAACTAGCGATTGAGACCATAAACACATTTTGAAAACGTTTACTGAGGTTAGAAATCAAGTGAGAAGTTGGTGAATTCTCCATTGACTTGTATAGAGACGGTCGCCCCCTGGTGGCCTTTTGATAGAATGCAGTTCTAAGTTACTTCTGCGTTGGCCTCATTTCAGAGGACCGGAACTCCCCGCCTGGATAATTCGTGTTTTTTAGAGGAGCTGATGTCCCCTGGCTCACCTGTAGTTCAAACCATGGTTCAAAAACATAAACACATTAATTTTTAGTGTATTAAAGTTTCATAATAGTATGAAAATGACTTTACTTCATACTATTATGTAGTTTAGATTCAGATTAGATTGCTTAGATTACAGTTATGGGTGAAAAAGAGGTTTTTATATCTTTATTATTTGAGCCTTTTAATAGCAGTTAACTAAAAACATCATTGCATTATACTACATATATACAATATATTTCTATATTTGAGGAGGGTTTTTCCACTTTCAACCTTTTTCAAGGAAGTTTTTAAGATTCTCAGTTTTAGAGGATAAAAAAAGGACATTTATAGGAGCAAATACCAAACAATATTTCATCCTTTTTATCCAGTTTAAACCTCATATTGGCTCGTGCATCTTATTTGTTTCTAATTGAATACATTCCCTCTAACATCTGAACCGCAGTGCTGGTTTGTTGGACCGTTTTCTTGCTGTAAATTCCTTTTTAAGACTCTTGACGTCCCTCCAGAAACCATTTGCAGTCCATCGACAAATGATTTATATATTTCTGCAGCTTCCAACTTTCTAAACTATTTATTGGATGGCAACGTCAGGATTAGTGACAGAAATTGACCCCTCGTTCTTTGCTCAGCCTCCTGTCCGGCTATCCGTCTTCTGACATTCTTTCCATTTTCTGCTGTCAGAGCTTCTCGGTCTGTTATTTTCTTTCTCCGTCATCTTGTTGTCGTCTTTTTGTTTCTCTGCCTTCACCGAACCTGCCGTCAAACCTTCATTATCATCAAATTGCAGATACAGTTGGCGTCAATGGTGGATGTTTGGGAAGTTTGAGAAGTTGGCATTGCTAAATCCTTTGTGTCGTCCTCCTGGGTCAAATTGACCACGTCTGTTTTCACTGTTCCTTCTTTCCTTCCTTCCTCCCTCCTTCTTCTCTTTCCTCCCTTCCTTCCTTCCTTCCTCCCTCCTTCTCTCTTTCCTCCCTTCCTTCTTTCCTTCCTCCCTCCTTCCTTCTTCCTTCCTTCCTTCCTTCCTCCCTCCCTCCTTCTCTTTCTTTCCTCCCCCATACCTTCCTCCCTTGCTTCTTTCCTCTGTCCTTCTTTCCTTCCTTCCCTCCTTCCTTCTTTCCTCCCTCCCTCCTACCTTCCTTCCTTCCCTCCTACCTTCCTTCCTTCACTCCTTCCATCCTCCCTCCTTGCCTCCCTGCCTCCTACCTTCCTTCCTTCCCTCCTTCCTCCCTCCCTCCTTTCCTTCCTTCCATCTTCCTCCCTTCCTTCCTTGACTCGAGGACAACAGGAGGGTTATTTAAGTATAAAAATGTGTATTTATCATCTAAAAGCTAGTATTTTAAGTCTGATAACTGTATTTTCCTCTAATATCGGCAGCTTATTGTGTTAAAGAGTCATTAATATTCCCCATTTTTTCAGTTTTTGTCACTAAGAATAACAAATAAAGCAAATATAACAACATTTTCTTACATCTCTCCTTTTAAATCTCTTTACCTGCAGGGCGGACTGTCCGTCGACTCCATTTCTGACCTGGTGGAGAGTCAGTCCCGCCTGTTGGAGGCTCTGCAGCTTTCCCACCCGGCCGAGCTGGAGCTGAAGAAATCACCAGGAGGAAGCTCAGGAGGAGAAGGGAGGACGCAGACCAAGCTAAGCCTCAACCCCATCTACAGACAGGTTCCCCAAGTGCTGGAAAGATGCTGCACTCACATCGAGAACTACGGTGAGTCCTCCAAAATAAACCCAATACTTAAATCTAGAAGCAGCACATTTCAGAAGTTTGTGTTAAGACAGAAATTCAAGCTGTCCGATGCTGTTGAAGCTAAACAGTTCTCCATTTTCTGTCCGCAGGTCTTCAGACTGTTGGGATTTTCAGAGTCGGGAGCTCCAAGAAGAGAGTGAGACAGGTGAGGACACTTCCTGGTCACTTATATCCACTTCTAATCTAAGTTTTTTTTATCATTTAAACGATGAAAGGCAGAAATACAGCTGAATGAAATGGACCAGGGTACTGCAAAATATAACAATATCTAACTATGAATACATTGTCGGACAGTGTATGAAATAAAATCTATACAGTATATCTTCCCAAGTTGTATCTTGACCCCTGAATTTAGAAAAACAACACCTCAGGAAGGAAAGATCACTATTTAAAATCTTTTAGCTGCTTTTTTTGTATGACAGCTGCTATACAAGCAAAGTTGAAAAAGACAAAATCAATAAGACAGAAAAATTCAAACACAAACTCAGTCAACACTGAAAGACTGCATGTGGAACCAAAAGGCAACACATTGTCCATCTCATATACAGTATTAGGCTTTACACAATCAGGATTTTTGGGGCCGATCACCGATTAGAGAGTTTAAATAAACCGATCACCGATCCGATCACGTCTTCTTTGTCCACGCTCCGTTTCTTAAACTCGGCTCCTCCTCCTCGTGTTCCTATCCAGGTACATTTGTGCTGTTGAAACATTTTGCAGATGCTTCCCCACGAGGTTCTTTAGTGTTGCACAGATTGTTAAATAGCTTGTGTTTTATCTGTCTGCCCACAACGCCCACATGTTTGTTTGAATCCGACAGCTCATGATTCAATATTCAAAAAACTTTATTGGGCTCAAAACTAGCTGTCGGATTCAAACAAACATGTCAAGCCATCTGCAACCTATTTAACGGGAGCATCTGCAAAAAGTTTCAACATGACGACATTGATCGGATCAGTGAATTAAGACATTACAGCCGATCTCACACATTGCATAAAATGCAAAATATCGGCCGATCCGATATAGCCGATCAGATCAGCGTAAAGCCTCTACAGTATACAATCTAGATTTATACATACTGTCACTCTGATTTATTAACAAGACTCAAACCTTGATATCTTATTTTCAAGAGCAAAAAAAGAATGATTGAAAACACTTATAGAAGCCCCGAGAGACTATTTTAAACATAAATGGAAAAAAATTGGTGTACAACTAAGCTGAGATATCTGATTGTTGAGGTCAGCTTAAAGTTATGGTTAAGATTAGGATAAGTCTCCAGGAAATGAATGTAAGTCGATGTAATGTCATGACTGAGTGTGTTTGTGCTCTGCAGCTGCGTGAGGACTTCGACGTGGGGGTGGACGTCCAGCTGGATGAGGAGCACAGCGTCCATGACGTGGCGGCGTTGCTCAAAGAGTTTCTCAGAGACATGCCTGATCCTCTGCTACCCAGAGAGCTTTACCCCGCCTTCCTGCACGCCAACCGTACGAGCACACACACAAACACACACACACACACACACATATACAAACACAACTACAATACACAACTTGGCCTACTTTCTAGAGATACTGTGCTGTCTCGTTGTTCTTGTAGCAATGACAATAAAGTACTTTGACTTTTATAAATGGACAAAAATACAATACTTGGCAATTCGGGGACATAAGAAGAGAGTTATCGTTGCCTTCTAAAGCCATTATGGGTGATGGGTCCTCCGTCTCTGTCAGGTCAGCTAGTATCAGCCAAACTTTGGTTCAGGAAGTGTTTTGTGGGTAAATTATGTTTTTCTTGTGTTTTTCTTGTGCTGTCCAATAAGAGTGTTTCGGTGATAAATCATTCTTTCGCTCCACTTCTATCGTCCTCATGATCTAACCAGATGGACAGAAAGTGCTTTGCTATTAACACTTTTTGGATTGCACTCACTTTGCACTTTCTCTGAATCAAAGTCCTGTAATGCAGTTTGTGTCCAGTAGGGGGCAGAGTCACGTTCAAACAAAGATTACCGAAATCTCATTTGTGCTGCTGTGATAGTAACATTAGAAATTAGGAGATCAGAAGTTCATGATAATCTTTCCAAACTTACCCAGGGTGCTTTGCGTTTCCAGATGAATCCACTTACGATTGCGTCATTCATTCATTCACCTGCCCATGTCTGCTTTTGTGGTGTTTTAACTGCCTGCTGTCACTGAAGTTTATATGTATGTATCCGTTTGAATGTTGTGATGCCCTCTGCTGAAACTGCAACCAAATCTACCTTCGGGTATTAATAAAGTTACTGTTTGAGAGAGAGAGAGGACTTCTAGCTACTTTGACCAACTCCAGAAGTGATCACATTCCTATCACAATCACATATAGATGTTAATACCATGAGTAAATTGTCTGCAGTGTATTTAGCACAGGGGTGTCAAACATGCGGTCCGTGGGCCAGAACCGGCCCGCCAAGGGATGCAATCCGGCCCACTTTCCTTCCTGTGTTCTTTTCCTTCCTTCCATCTGTCCTTCCTCCCTTCCTTTCTTCCTTCCTTCCATCTGTCCTTCCTTCCTTTCTTCCTTCTGTCCTTCCTTCCATCTGTCCTTCCTACTTTCTTTCTTCCTTCCATCTGTCCTTCCTCCCATCTGTCCTTCCTCCCTTTCTTCCTTCTGTCCTTCCTCCCATCTGTCCTTCCTCCCATCTGTCCTTCCTACCTTTCTTCCCTCCTTCCTTTTGCCTCTCTTTCCTTCCTTCCTTTCTTATTTCCTTCCTTCCTTCCTTATTTCCTTCCTTCTTTTTAATGATCCGGCCCACATCAGATCAAATTGGTCTGTATGTGGCCCTTGAATGAAAATGAGTTTGACACCTCTGATTTAGCAGATACTCCATACAATCTAACACTTCTCCAAATCAACTGAAACTCTTCCTCTCTTTGCGTCCCTGCAGTGTTGAGAGGAGCAGACCAGTTGCAATACCTGCAGCACCTCCTCTACCTGCTGCCTCCCTGCAACTGCGACACCCTGCTGCGCCTCCTCACCTTGTTACACACCGTGCAGAGCTTCGCCCAGGACAGCATAGGAACCAACAACGAGGAGGTAACGTCACTGCAGAGTCGTAGTTACATTTACAGTCAATCTGAAGAGTATCTAACTTCTGTATCATGAAGTATAAGAAACAGGATAGACGTAACGTTGGGAGAAATTTGATTTGAATGCTGTAAAGTCGGCGTGTTTTAATGATTCTTGGTTGAAATTGGTTGGTTCATAAGCACAAAACATTATTGGATTTTGATGTAAGAATACAAAGAAATTGATTTATTTTGGCATAGATTGTTAAATAGGTGCACAGTATGACCAAGTATGGGATTTTAAAAGACTTCATTTCATCTTGACTTAAAAAAAAAGCTAATTTTAATAGTTATGCATGTTTTTAAAAGACCTACACACTATATGATTTTTGGCTATTCCATATGAAACATGGGGAAGTAAAGGAAGCCGGGGTATTGCATTGACAGGTCTAAAAATGATTATTTATGCACATTATTACGCAAATTGCCAATCGGTTCAGTTTATTTGTCCGACTTCTGCCAATTACTAAAGTGCAGTAAGTAAAAAACAATATAAAGACAATAAATATTTAAATAAAAACTGTTACAATTAAAACAAAAAAACACCCAAAAACATGGAGTAAGATCCCATTTTATCTTCTTACATAATTTTGGTAATACTGATGTATCTGCTGTTGTAAGATTACTGTTTCACACGGTGTCTCACACAGTGAGGTCTTTATTACGAGACCACAAACCAAGATATGAGTCAAAAACCACTGCAGGCAAGTTCTTGGAAAATCGAAAACAAGACAAATGCTAAGAAACCATGGATGCTGCGTCATGGTCTATTTAGACATCTTGTGGTTTGTGGACTCCTGTTTTGAAGCAAAGAGTTTGACATGTTTTTATGTGAAGTGAGCATAATTGGATGAGAGTGTGGAGCTGAAGAGGAGCTACCAAGAGTACAACTGAAGCCCCACACAAACCGCTGCGGTGGTACTTAAGCAATGCCCTAAAGCAGTCTATTTACTCAAAATGGGACAATAATTGACTCTAGACTTGAAACTAGTGTTTTAGACCATAAACTCATCAGGAAACTGTTTACTGAGGTAATAAATCAAGTGAGAAGTAGGGTCATTTTCTCATAGACTCCTATTGAAATGGACTTCTAGAGGCTCCACCTGCTGGCCATTAGAGAGAAAGCAGGTTTAAGGCATTGTTCTTCCTTTTTAGACCTGGAACTGCCTGTCAGATGATAGTTTCCTGCAATTTCAACAATGTTAAGTAGTAATATCAATAATTTGTTTATTTAACCTTTTAAGTGCATCAAAGTTAATGAGGATTGTACTTTACTCCTTTAAGTGGCTTTTCCTGTAGATAACTTGATTTAAAATGACCCAAATCGCTGATACGATGATGGCGACCAACATCAGACTCTCCCCTCTCTCTCTTCCCTCCGTTCAGATCAACGGTAACAAGATGACGGCTGCTAACCTGGCGGTGATCTTTGGGCCCAACCTGCTGCAGAAGGAAAGAGGAGGAGACATAAGTCCTCTCACGATGGGGATCGAGGACAGCACGGCGATCATCAGTGTCACTCTGGTCCTCATACAGAACTACAGGAGGCTCTTCACGGTACGACACAGTTAGAGATAGATAGATATTCACACGCTCAGACTCTGATTCGTATCTCAAAACGAGTCTTTCAATAGCAGGAAAATCAAGTAGAGTCAAAGGTTTTATTGTTTTTGTAGAGGACAACCTTTCTTTTATAGACCAGATAAAGCAGATAGATTGTAACTAAAAGGGTAAGAAGCTGAAAAGGTGTTTTTTGGTTTCATTTAACCCACAAAATACAGATTTTAAGACAGAAAATAAAGCATCCTTTACACTTTACATACACAGTTTAAAAAGAGTTGTCCTTTAGTCTAAATTTGTGGTTGCTTCTCTGACTTTTAGGTATAATTTCCCAGGATTGTAGTAAAGATTTCAGAAATAGTGGAATCAGAAAATTCAGACCAGATACTAAGAAATAAATCTATGAAGTATTTAAATTATTGTGTATAAAGTAGATTATCTTTTCTGTATAAGGTGTAAATGCCGTTTCAAAGCAGTCACTGCCAGAAGACATGGGCCTGGTGGGGAAACATCTTTGTCAATGTCAAATTTTGATATATTTATTCTAAAAAACAAAACATAATCAGCTTATAAAATACCCACCATGTGTTTGGGTTTTTAAATTATAAAATGTAATCTCCTCCTCGGGTCTTTAAAACCCACAAATACCCAATAAAGTACAGAGATTATGATGTCATAGTCCTCGATAATACTAGTATAGTGAAATATCAGATATCATTAAAACACGCCTCTGTGTGTTCCTCCAGGTGTCTGCAGAGCTGCAACAGGAAGTCCTGATGAGTCTAATCCAGACCGACCCGGACATAATTGACTATCTGTTGCGCAGGAAACTCAGGTAACCATGACAACCACTCTGTCAATCAAAATCCACAATGAGATATCAGGGCTTAAGCTCACTGCTGATGACGCAATCGTCTCTCTCTGTAGCGGCTGTCATCTGACGGTGGACAGCAGCAGCGAGACGGGGGGTCGTCGGGATACAGGGGCGTCTCTGGACTCTGTCGGGGCGTCGAGTGGGAGTCTGTCCCCGCTGGAGCCCCCCTCTCCTCTCTTCCCCCCCGACGGGAGCGGAGGCGAGGGAAGCCTGACCAGCGAGATCTTCCTCAACGTGCTTAAACTGAACCAGAACAGGAAGCGGCAGGAGACGAGATACGGTATGATACTTTTACTGATGTCATGGCAGGTGGTTCTTTCTGGGGATTTGGGGACTTAAAGTGTATTTTTATTAGATTTTGAACTTTGAAATGTGACTATTTTCAGACCAAGACAGATAAAGACATGCAAAATTGAATTAATGGATATAACTCTTAAACTCTAGTTTCGAATGAAGGGTGGAAAGCTCTAATAAAACAGCTTTTAGGCCATTATATAGGGAAACTTTGAGACATATAGCTGGTTTTTAAATCAATAAAAAGCTGAATTAACTTTTAAAATGATATAAAAATGACTTATGAAGAGTTAAAAGAAGTCGCTTGAATATTTCTAGGAACTAGACTATATTGATTACAGGTGCTAATTGTTATTTAATACTTGTTTTGAGACAGTGAGCATCAGATTTCATGGATAATCTTATTGGAGAGAAGAAAAGGAGCTAAATCTTCTTTCTTGGAGATGTCAGACAAGAGAAGTGAAAAACAGTTTCTCCATTTCAGAGAAATTCAATCAAAGACAAACTGTGCAGAAAGCTGTGAAACGGCCTATTTTTGGGGAAAACATTGATTCCAACTAATTATTTATCTACCGCTACGATTCAGCGTTTTTTTTTTTATTACCAGGATTTAGTGAAAACTCTAAAATTCACCATTTCCAGAAATATAAATTTGGCAGCTTTCAGATGTTTTTTGAAATCATCTCGACCGTAATGTTAGGAAATAAAAACCTGTAATTTTATGAGTCCTAATAATTTCCACGTATCTTTCCTGGAAACAAGCGCTCGATCTGGTATTAATGATAAAAGAGAAAAAGGGAGACAAATCTCTCTCCGAATGATATTTTTACGGCTGCAATTACTTATTTTTTTTTGTATCTGTTTAATCTGCAAATTATTCTCTCACTCACGCGGTTAATCATTCAGTCTATAAAATGTTTTTAGATGTTTTTTAGTTACTTTAACTTTAACTGTGTCGAGTTCATGAACAGTTTGTGATTATCTTTAAAGGACCATTTCATTTACATCAGGGGAGTCAAACATGCGGCCCGTGGGCCAGAACCGGCCCGCCAAGGGGTGCAATCCGGCCCACTTTCCTTCCTGTGTTCTTTTTCCTTCCTTCCATCTGTCCTTCCTCCTATCTGTCTTTGTTCCCTTTCTTCCTTCTGTCCTTCCTTCCATCTGTCCTTCCTACTTTCTTTCTTCCTTCCTTCCTTTCTTCCTTCCATCTGTCCTTCCTCCCATTCTTCCTTCTGTCCTTCCTCCCGTATCTGTCCTTCCTTCCATCTGTTCTTCTTCCCTTTCTTCCTTCTGTCCTTCCTCCCTTTCTTCCTTCCTTCCATCTGTCCTTCCTCCCTTTCTTCCTTCTGTCCTTCCTCCCTTTCTTCCTTCTGTCCTTCCTCCCATCTGTCCTTCTTGCCTTTCTTCCCTCCTTCCTTTTGCCTCTCTTTCCTTCCTTCCCTTCTTATTTCCTTCCTTTCTTCCTTCTTTCCTTCCTCCCTTTCTTCCTTCTGTCCTTCCTTCCATCTGTCCTTCCTTCCTTTCTTCCTTCTGTCCTTCCTTCCATCTGTCCTTCCTCCCTTTCTTCCTTCTGTCCTTCCTCCCATCTGTCCTTCCTCCCTTTCTTCCTTCTTCCCATCTGTCCTTCTTACCTTTCTTCCCTCCTTCCTTTTGCCTCTCTTTCCTTCCTTCCCTTCTTATTTCCTTCCTTTCTTCCTTCTTTCCTTCCTCCCTTTCTTCCTTCTGTCCTTCCTTCCATCTGTCCTTCCTCCCTTTCTTCCTTCCTACTTCCTCCCATCTGTCCTTCTTGCCTTTCTTCCCTCCTTCCTTTTGCCTCTCTTTCCTTCCTTCCCTTCTTATTTCCTTCCTTTCTTCCTTCTTTCCTTCCTCCCTTTCTTCCTTCTGTCCTTCCTTCCATCTGTCCTTCCTTCCTTTCTTCCTTCT
The DNA here is from genome assembly GCF_027409825.1 of Scomber japonicus. Taxonomy (NCBI): domain Eukaryota; kingdom Metazoa; phylum Chordata; class Actinopteri; order Scombriformes; family Scombridae; genus Scomber; species Scomber japonicus. The sequence goes on along the minus strand of NC_070599.1, from coordinate 21,868,215 downwards.
GTCCTTCCTTCCATCTGTCCTTCCTCCCTTTCTTCCTTCTGTCCTTCCTCCCATCTGTCCTTCCTCCCTTTCTTCCCATCTGTCCTTCTTACCTTTCTTCCCTCCTTCCTTTTGCCTCTCTTTCCTTCCTTCCCTTCTTATTTCCTTCCTTTCTTCCTTCTTTCCTTCCTCCCTTTCTTCCTTCTGTCCTTCCTTCCATCTGTCCTTCCTCCCTTTCTTCCTTCCTACTTCCTTCCATCTGTCCTTCCTCCCTTTCTTTCTTCTGTCATTCCTTCCATCTGTCCTTCCTCCCTTTCTTCCTTCTGTCCTTCCTCCTATCTGTCCTTCCTCCCTTTCTTCCTTCTGTCCTTCCTTCCATCTGTCCTTCCTCCCTTTCTTCCTTCTGTCCTTCCTCCCATCTGTCCTTCTTGCCTTTCTTCCCTCCTTCCTTTTGCCTCTCTTTCCTTCCTTCCCTTCTTATTTCCTTCCTTTCTTCCTTCTTTCCCTCCATCTTTTTAATGATCTGGCCCACATCAGATCAAATTGGTCTGTATGTGGCCCTTGAATGATAATGAGTTTGACTCCTCTGATTTACATAAAACAGTTTATAAATCAATTAAAAGGTTTTCAGGACTTCATTTTGACGAGCATCTCTAAACTCCCGACTCAAACAGAAAGATAACATCTGCAGATTCAACATCTTTAAAGTATTATTTTATATGTTAAATATGTTAAATTAAAACTGAAGACTTTGTCTCTCTTCATCCAAACTCATCAACTAGAAGTCTCTAAAAAGCTTTAACATGGTTTTTCATTGAGTGTTGAAATGATTGATGCAGCAACAGCACCATCTAGTGGCAGAAAATAGGAAGTTTAAGTGGTTTTGACAGTAAAAACTAACATTCAGTACTGTTTTTTTGTTTTAATATTTACTTACTACTTACTATTATTTATAAATGGCTAAAATAATAAGAGTTAATGGAATAATAAAATATCACATGAATTGTATCCAATTTTGTCAATTTTTGTGCAAAATTGATCATGCATATACTGATTTTTTTTTAATATTTTTTGTTTTTTAGGGGTTTTTCTCTCATTTTAAGAACAGTCTCAACTCTTTATAAATAATTGTATATATTTAAACGATATAATCAAAGTTAAAATCAGTTTATCTAAACATCATTTCATTTACAATGACAATAATAATATTAGGCTAATAATTTCACTGTTTAGGTCATACATATACCTCTAAATAAGCAGTAGGTTACCACAGTAGAACATTTAGATACCCACATTCAATCACATATTAGATATATTTATTTATTTTAATTAATTAATTAATTTCATCACTACTGGTGCCACCCCCATGTACTGATGCTCTGACATAACGTACTCCTGTTCTTGTCTGCTGTCTGATGTCTTGCAGTCATTGTTTGTTGAATGACTTTATTAGACCTCTTGGGGACTAATAACCTCTTGGGGACTAATAAAGTTGATTGAATTGAAGGAAAAGGAAGGAAGGAAAGAAGGAGAAAGGAAAGACGGAAGGGAGGAAGGTAGGGGGGAGGAAAGAAAGAGAGAAGGAGGAAGAAGCAAGGAAGGAAGGAAGGAAAGACGGAGAGGGGAAAGACGGAAGGGAGGAAGGTAGGGGGGAGTAAAGAAAGAGAAGGAGGAAGAAGGAAGGGAGGAAGGAAGACGGAAGGAAAGGAGGGAGGAAGGAAGGAAGGAAGAGAGGAAGAAGGAAGGAGGAATGAAGATGGAAGGAAAGGAGGGAAGAAGGAAGGAGGGAGGAAGGAAGGGAGGAAAGGAAAGAAGGGAGGAAGGAAGGTAGGAGGGAGGGAGGAAAGAAGGAAGGTAGGAGGGAGGGAGGAAAGAAGGAAGGAGGGAGAGTGAGAGAAAGGAAAAGCGGAAGGAAGGAAAGAAGGACGGGAAAGGCACTTACGCAAAGAAAAGTGCCGCTTAAACCTTTTTCTCCTGATCTCGATCCTCCAGGTGAAGCCCCTTCAGGTAAATCCATCCGACACATGCGTCAGTTCCACTCCCACCACAACCTGCTCAGCCTGTCCCAGTCCTCCTCCTCCTCCAACACCAGACTCCACATGCAGGACTCGGACACCCAGGACCGCCGGGGCCCGCTGGGGTCGGCGCTGAGCTACGCGCTGAGCGGCGGGGGAAGCGGCAGCTGCTCCAGTCTGAGCGGCTCCTCCGAGAGCAGCATCTGGGTGAGGCAGGCGCCGCAGGAGGAGAGCAAGCCGTCACCCGCCGCCAACTTCTGGGACTTCTTCACCGGGAAAGGGTCGAGCTCGGAGACGATGGTATGATGAAGGGCGAGGATGAAGAGGATCAATATAAAGGGGAGAGAGAGTGTGTGTGTGTGTGTGTGTGTGTGTGTGTGTGTGTGTTTTGCTGTCGGAGGTTGTTTTTATTTTATTTTTGAAGATGTTAAAGGTGCAGTATGTAGAATTTAATGGCATCTATTATATTCACTCTGCTGCAATTTACAACCTCACCACTAGATGGCACTAGACTAAACTACACACTGCACCTTTATGGAGCTTTTCCACTACACAGTTCCAGTACGGCTCGACTCGGTTTTTTTTGTGTTTCCACTAGAGATAGTACCTGGTACCTGGTACTTTTTTAGTACCTGCTCTGCTGAGGCTCCAAGCGAGCCGAGCCGATACTAAATGTGACGTCACAGACTGCTGGCCGCTGATTGGTCAGAAGAGTCATGAGCCGTCCCACACAAGAATCAAACCCGCCATTTTTAAATACCGGCAGCAGCGTTACAGCCATACGGCTCAATGTTGTTGCTTTGTGTGTGACAGAAAGCCACATACAGCAGTAAGTACACCACTGCCTCCATGTCCTCCATTGTGTTTGTGTCGCGTATAAAACAAAGTCACGGCAGTTTCGCGGAGCCGTTGCTATGACGACCCCGCCCTTGTTGAGTAGGTACCTTTTTGTAATGGAAAAGGTCGTTCCTGGAGTCGAGTCGAGTCGAGTCGAGTCGAGTAGTGCTGGAACTGTGTAGTGGAAAAGTCTCCATTAGAGATTTAATAATGCTGAAAAATCAACTGTTAAATTTACCACATGCAAGACCAGCATGTGTTACCATGACAACAGATTTAAAATGTTTAAGAACTTCTTGATTGAAACTTTAAATTTCCTACATCTTTTTTTTTTGGCACCTCTGGATTACAGCATGTTTGTGTGTGTGTGTGTGTGTGTGTGTGTGTGTGTGTGTGTGTGTGTGTGTGTGTGTGTGTGTGTGTGTGTGTGTGTGTGTGTGTGTGTCGAGAAGTTGAAGACACAAGAGAGCAAGAAACAAAACCAAGAGTAGAAGAAGAAAATGTTTTTTTTATTTTAAAGACCGTTCATCGTCGGACCGATATTGGAAAACGTTTCTTCTTCTTTTCTTTAAGAGAATAAAAAAGCACAACTTGCTGAAACAGACACACGGATATGAGGACATGAAGGAAAAGTGATATTATATAAATCTATGAGATTACCTGGAAGAGAAGATGCAGTAATATTTGTAATGTAAATAACGTGTAAATAATGTACTGAGATATTTTACACACTCTACTACCTAGAACTAACCGTAGCTGCATGAGCTCCACTAACACTCTCTATTCTTATATCATCCATCGGCAATAAGCTTCATCCAACTGTAAATGTTTATCTATACTCAGTTCAGTTATCAACTTTACGACAAGTATGACATCATAATGACATCATAGTGACATCATAATGAGCAAGTTTTCAATATTAAATAAATAAATAAAGACCTGATGAAATAATTAAATGAATGACTACAGACAAAATATGAACCATAGCTATGAGACTCTGCTTGCCGTCACCCCGGGTCAAATTGACCCCGTCTGTTTTGACTGTTCCTTCCTTCCTTCCTTCCTTCCGTCTGTCCTTCCTTTCCTCCCTTTCTTCCTCCCTCCTTCCTCCATCCTTTCCTTCTTCCTCCCTTCCTTCCTTTCCTCCCTCCTTCTCTCTTTCGTTCCTTTCTCTCTCTTTTCTCCCTTCCCTCCTTCCTTCCTCCCTTTCTCTTTTCGTTTTTCCCTCCTTCCTTGTTTCCTCTCTCCCTCCTACCTTCCTTCTTTCCTCTGTCCTTCTTTCCTTCCTCCCTCCCTCCTACCTTCCTTTCTTCTGTCCTCCCTTCCTTCCTTCTTCCTCCCTTCCATCCTTCCTCCATCCCTCCCTCCTTTCCTTCCTTCTTCCTCCCTTCCATCCTCCCTCCTTTCCTTCCTTCTTCCTCCCTTCCTTCCTTGACTCGAGGACAACAGGAGGGTAAAACAAGCTAAATATCTTCTTCTTTCAGCTCAGTTTTATTTTATTTATTCGGTTATTTCAAAATATCAGTTTTTTTTATAGCCGATTCTTTCCTCCCTTCCTTCCTTCCGTCTGTCCTTCCTTTCCTCCCTTCCTTCTGCCCTCCCTTCCTTCCTTTCCTCCCTCCTTCTCTCTTTCGTTCCTTTCTCTCTCTTTTCTCCCTTCCGTCCTTCCTTCCTCCCTTCCTCTTTTCGTTTTTCCCTCCTTCCTTGTTTCCTCTCTCCCTCCTACCTTCCTTCTTTCCTCTGTCCTTTCCTCCCTCCCTCCCTCCTACCTTCCTTTCTTCTGTCCTTCCTTCTTTCCTTTCCTTCCTTCCTTCCTTCTTTCCTCCTCCCTTGCATCCTTCCTCCCTCTCTCCTTTCCTTCCTTCTTCCTCCCTTCCTTCCTTGACTTGAGGACAACAGGAGGGTTAAACAAGCTAAATATCTTCTTCTTGCAGTTTTATTTAATTTATTCAGTTATTTCAAAATATCATTTTTTTAATAGCAGATTAAAAGTTTCCACGACTGTTTTATGTCTTTCTATGTTTATTTAAATGTCTGACAGAAGCAACACAGACTTTGAGATGAAGAATGGCATTATGGGTAATTTCATAGTTTCATGGTTGTTATGTTTTGTCTGTATTTATTCAGTATTACAGAAGAAAAATGAAACAATTAGAACAAAATCAGAAACACCAGATCTATAAATGATGTAATATCATCTCATTTTAAGCCTAAAGTGACGCACGAAATAGACTTTGATTAATTAAAAATAAATGTAGAAATGAATTCATGTGTAAATAATTAATAATAATGATTTGCACATTTATTTATGTGATTACAGCACACATTTTTTATTAATCAGGTTTATTTAGGCTTTTTATTTCCTGTGTGTAACTTTTGGACCCCCATATGATGCTATCCAGTACTACACAATTATTTAAAAAACAAAAAAAAGCAAATTTAGTAAAATATCTGTAGATTTCTGCAGCAGAGTTTTTTTTTATTTCTTTAACCCTTTACATACTGTTCATATTCTGACTCATAATTAGTCCTTACATCAATTCACATTCATAAATTAGTCATTAATTAATAAATAAATAAACATTAATATTCACTATTTTATGGCCGAGGAGAACATTTTATAGAATATGAAGAGTACAACAACATGATTTAATGCTTTTTAATCTTTTTTTTAATAAACAGGTCAAATTTGTGCATTTGCATATTTAAAAAAGTGTATCAACTGCACAAAAATGAAAGAAAATGAGGGAATTTATTTCTATTTTTGTATTTTTGGGGTCACTTTAGGAAAAATCTGGTGTTTTTACAGCTCTCAAATGTAAAAATGAGTCAAATTTGACCCTGAACAAGTATGTAAGGGTTAAAGAAAACTAAAAAAATTAGGATATTGCAACTCCAAAACATTCAATATTTTATCAACTATTGTTTCCAAGGTAAAAAATTATTATTTTTTTAGATTTCCTATCCGAATAATCATAAATTCCCCCATCAGTCATTAATTAATAAATAAATAATACATTAATATTCACTATTTTATGGCCCAGGAGAACATTTTATAGAATATGAAGAATACAACAACATGTTTTAATGCTGATTTTTAATCTTTTTTTAATAAACACAGGTCAAAAAAGTGTATCGGCTGCACAAAAATTTTAAATAATGCTGGAATTTATTGTCATTTTTGTATTTTTGGGATCTAATTAGGAAAAGTCCAGCTAAAATAAATGCGTATAAGGCCTTTTAAACAGCTCTCAAATGTAAAAATGAGTCAAATATGACCGTGAACAAGTCTGTAAGGGTTAAAGAAAACTAAAAAATTGGGATATTGCAACTCCAAAACATCTAATATTATTTCCAAGGTAAAAAAAAAAATTAATTTCTTTAGATTTCCTATCAGACTAATCATCTCACAATCCTCTTACATATCCTGATTTCATGTTGTTGTTATAATACTGAAATAATAATAATTATAAATAAAATAAATATATAAGGGTGTCATACTTCATTTTAACCACTAGATGGCGACATTCACCACATCACATATCAGCTTCTTTCCATCATTCCTGTCAAGTGTGTAGATCAGTGTGTGTTAGTGCCAAGCAACTAGAAGCACTACTGTTCAAAATGTTTGTTTCTGGCCTCTTTTATTTTGTAGTAGAAGTCCAAATGTTTTTATTATTGTACAGAGATTTTCCTACTTCCTCTTCTTCCTCTTCTTCTTCTTCTTCTTCTTTAAAGTTGCAGTTTCTTCACCATCACATTAAAAAAAAAACAACAACACACAGAAGTTGGTGAACGTTGATCAGTATCATCTTTTCTTTTGGATTCCTTGTAGTAAAACATTTTAAAAAAAAGAAGAAAAGATAAAAAGAAGAAGGTATATTTTGTCTTTCTTGTCTTTTATTGTTGTTGTCAGTGATGGTTTTTTTCTATTTTGCTGTAAAAACCTGCCGTCAAGATGTGTTTAAATATACCTGCAGAAATATTAAAAAAATCAAACTGCCTCTCGTGTGTCTTTGCTTATTGTTGAATCTGCTCGGAGAAAGAGAGAGAGAGAGGGGGAGAGAGAGAGAGGGGGAGAGAGAGAGAGAGAGAGGGGGGGAGAGGGAGGGAGGGAGAGAGAGAAGAGGGAGAGAGGGAGAGAGAGAAGAGGTATAAAGAAGGAGAAGAGGAGAAGACTCTGTGAAGGGTTTCAGGGATTCTTGGTTGTACTTTTGGCTTCTCTTCCTTCTTTTCCTTCCTTCCTTCTTGTCTTCTCTTCCTTCCATCTTTCCTTCCTTCCTTCTTGTCTTCCCTTCCTTCCTGTCTTCTCTTCCTACCATATTTCCTTCCTTCCTTCTTGTCTTCCCTTCCTTCCTGTCTTCTCTTCCTTCCATCTTTCCTTCCTTCCTTCTTGTCTTCCCTTCCTTCCTGTCTTCTCTTCCTACCATATTTCCTTCCTTCCTTCTTGTCTTCCCTTCCTTCCTGTCTTCTCTTCCTTCCATCTTTCCTTCCTTCCTTCAATGTTTTACTTCTCCTCCTTCTTTTCCTTCCTTCCTTCTCCTCCTTCTTCCCTTCCTTCCTTCCTTCCTTCCCTCCTTCCTTCCTTCTTTCCTCCCTCCCTCCCTCCCTCCCTTCCTTCCTTCCTTCTTCCTCCCTCCCTCCCTTCCTTCCTTGACTCGAGGACAACAGGAGGGTTAACGTCCGTTCATTGTTTTCCTTCTCCTCCTTCTTTTCCTTCCTTCCTTCTTGTCTTCTCTTACTTCCATCTTTCCTTCCTTCCTTCATTGTTTTCCTTCTCCTTCTTTCCTTCCTTCCTCCATTGTTTTCCTTCAGAAGGAAGAAAGGGAGGAAGGACAGAAGGAAGAGAAAGAGAGAGAGAGAGAGGCATAAAAAGAAGAGGAGAAGACTCTCTGAAGGGTTTCAGGGAATCTTGGTTGTACTTTTGGCAGCGCAGCAAAAATCTGAAAAGCAATAATGTGAGTCAGAAGACAAAAACGCCCTCCGGGAGAAGATGACCTCACACCAAAATACGCAGGCAGAAAACTTCAGTGTCTCCCGTTTGTTTAGTTTCAATTTATACTTCCATAAAACTCAACTTGCTTACAGCTAGTTGGCTTCTCTAGTGGACATAAAATACACAACAATCATACTTACAGTCATTTTCATTCAAGGGCCACATACAGCACAATTTGATCTCATGTGGGCCGGATCATTAAAAGGAAGGAAGGAAGGAAGGAAAAGAAGGAGGAGGAAAAGAATGAAGGAAAGATGGAAGGAAGAGAAGACAAGAAAGAAGGAAGGAAGGAAAGAAAGAAAAGAAGGGTAGATGGAATGAAGGAAGAAAGGAAGGGTAGATGGAAGGAAGGAAAAGAAGGAGGAGAAGGAAAAGAAGGGTAGATAGAAGGAAGGAAGGAAAAGAAGACAGGATGGGAAGGAAGGAAGGAAAAGAAGGGTAGATGGACGGAAGGAAGGAAAAGAAGACAGGATGGGAAGGAAGGAAGGAAAAGAAGGGTAGATGGAAGGAAGAGAAGACAGGATGGGAAGGAAGGAAAAGAATGGAGGAAGGAAGGAAGGAAAGATGGAAGGAAGAGAAGACGAGAAGGAAGGAAAGAAAGAAAAGAAGGGTAGATGGAAGGAAGGAAGGAAAAGAAGACAGGATGGGAAGGAAGGAAGGGTCGGGGTTAGGGTGGGCTGGATCATTAAAAGGAAGGAAGGAAGGAAGGAAAAAAAGAAAAGAAGGAGGAGAAGGAAAAGAATGAAGGAAGGAAGGAAAGATGGAAGGAAGAGAAGACTACAATAAAACCTTTTGTCCAATCTGCTAAAACAATGTTAAAGAATGTAAATAAGCAATAAAACATTAAACAAGAGAGTTTCATGTCAGTCAATCTTTATCAGAGCAAACCACAAGTTCCTCTTTTGTTTGTGTCGACTTGACGTTTTAAACGGATGATTTTTCCACAGTAACTCATCAAAGAGCTCGGACCTCTGTTATGTGTTACACGATGAGTTTGCATTCTGTATAATACTGAATGTTATTTTTGTTTTTAAATTTAGCTCAAACCACTAAAACTAAACCGCTGACTGACTGTTGAAGCTCATCTGCTTTACATGATGGAAACTGCTGATTCATTATAGAGGGGACACGTTAACCCTCCTGTTGTCCTCGAGTCAAGGAAGGAAGGAAGGGAGGAGGGGAGAAGGAAGGGAGGGAGGGAGGAACGAAAGGAACGAAAGGAAGGAAGAAAGGATGGAGGAAAGAAGGAAGGAAGGAGGAAGGAGGGAGGGAAGAAGGACAGATGGAAGGAAGAAGGGAGGAAGGAAAGGAAGGAAGAAAGGATGGAGGAAAGAAGGAAGGAGGGAGGGAGGAAGGACAGATGGAAGGAAGGAAGGAGAGATGGAGGAAAGAAGGAAGAAAGGAAGGAAGGAAGGAAAGAAAGAAGGGCAGAGGAAAGAAGGAAGGAAGGAAGGAAGGGGGGGGAAAGAAAGAGAGAAGGAAGGAAGGAAGGTAGGAGGGAGGAAGGAAAGGAAGGAAGAAAGGATGGAGGAAAGAAGGAAGGAGGGAGGGAGGAAGAACAGATGGAAGGAAGGAAGGAAGGAGAGATGGAGGAAAGAAGGAAGAAAGGAAGGAAGGAAGGAAAGAAAGAAGGGCAGAGGAAAGAAGGAAGGGAGGAAGAAGGAAGGAAGGGCAGAGGAAAGAAGGAAGGAAGAAGGAAGGAAAAAGGGAGGAAGGAAAGGAAGGAAGAAAGGATGGAGGAAAGAAAGAAGGAAGGAAGGAGGGAGGGAGGAAGGACAGATTGATGGAAGGAAGGAAGGAAGGGAAGGAGGAAGAAGGAAGGGAGGGAGGAAGGAAGAAGGAAGGAAGGGAGGAACGAAAGGAAGGAAGAAAGGATGGAGGAAAGAAGGAAGGAGGAAGGAAGGAGGGAGGACGGACAGATGGAAGGAAGGAAGGAAGGGAGGAAGGAAGAAGGAAGGAAGGGAGGGAGGAGGAAGAAAGGAAGAAAGGATGGAGGAAAGAAGGAAGGAAGGGAGGAAGAATAGATGGAAGGAAGGAAGGAAGGAAGGAAGGGAGGGAGGGAGGGAGGAAGAAGGAAGGAAGAAAGAAGGAAGGAATGAGGGAGGGAAGAAAGAAGGAAGGAATGAGGGAGGGAGGAAGGACAGAAGGAAGGAAGGAAGGAAGGAAGGAAGGAAGGAAGGGAGGGAGGGAGGACGAAGGAAGGAAGGGAGAAGGGAGGAAGGAAGGAAGGGAGGGAGGAAGAAGGGAGGAAGGAAAGGAAGGAAGAAAGGGAGAAAGGAAGGGAGGGAGGAAGAAGGAAGGAAAGAAGGAAGGAAGGAAGGAAGGAGGGAGGGAGGAAGGACAGATGGAAGGAAGGAAGGAAGGAAGGGAGGGAGGAAGAAGGGAGGAAGGAAAGGAAGGAAGGAAGGAAGGATGGAGGAAAGAAGGAAGGAATGAGGGAGGGAGGGAGGAAGGACAGAAGGAAGGAAGGAAGGAAGGAAGGAAGGAAGGAAGGAAGGAAGGATGGAGGAAAGAAGGAAGGAAGGGAGGAAAGAAGCAGCTAAATTTGATAGCTAAATTTTTTAAGTTGGTTTTCAAGCAAAAATGGCAAAAAAAATACGGTTCTAGCTTCTTAAAATGTAAAAATAACCCTTAATTGTTCTTAGTATTACAGTATAATGGACTCTCTTTGGGTTTTGGGCTGTTAGTGGGATAAAAAATGACATTTGATGACACTTCTATGGGCTCCAGAAAACTATGAAGCACATTTTTTAGCATTTTGTGATATTTTATAGACCCAATGATTCATTTAGAAAATAATATAACATAGAAACCCGGATGATCTGCTCACCGATCAACCTCCTGGAAATATAAGACAACACGACAACAGTGCACGTCATTCCATCACTGAAACCAGTTTGTGTTTTTATTTCAAATAGTTTGGACACTATCAGAACCAGCCGTCATTTCCCAAACTTCACTGCATCTACATGTATTCAGAATGAACTTCAGACAGCAGAAATGAGCAGCAGCAGCAGCCCCACAAATACAAGAAAAAAACACAAGAGATGGATTCAATTTGTTCTCAGTTTTGATCAATCTCTTTTTTTTGGCTGTTAAACTTTGTAATTTATGGCCTAGAAATTTAAAAAACAACAATTGTGTTTCAGAAAAAGACTTAAAGCACCTCAAGTTTCCAAGATTTTCTTACAGTATAAATTCTGTCTCACAAAAACCTCCGAAATATGAACAAATCAAGGCGCTCAAGTATTTTCTGAATGACCAGGTGAGGAGTGTTTTTTTAGTATCTGTGAAGCTGCTGCCACTTTACATACAAGTACAATATCGGAGTGTTAATGACACATTCAGTCACTCTACTTCTTCTTCTTCTTCGCCCCGTCGCATACCGGGTTCAAAAACATTTACATTCTTGGTGAGTCTGTAAAGGGGGGAGTGATGTGGACAACCGGAGCCCTGAAGGGGACATTTTCAGAAGATTTTCAGAGATCAGAAGTTTAAATTGTTAAAAAAAGGAAAAATCCACAGACTTTCAATAGTAACGATTGCCTACATTTCGGTATAATGCCTTTCCACAAACGCTAGGAGTAGTGGTTTGAATTATAATGCTTTGGATCAAGTTCTGAACATATGAGCTTAGAGGTATCTTGGTATGGATTATTTTAGTTGTTATTGTCATTTAAAGGGTATTTCTGCCTTTTCAGCTGCTGTTTAATCTGAGATTCATGAGCTTGGATCAATCACAGCATGGTAATAATGAGCTGTGATTGGTCTGTCATGGGGCAGGACAGGTGGCAAATATCGTCTGAATGGGAGGAATGGGTAGACATATTGGCCCTATCGTTTAAAGGGTATTTCTGCCTTTTCAGCTGCTGATTCATGAGCTTGGACCAATCACAGCATGGTGGGCATCCTCCAACGCGTGGTAATAATCGGCTGTGATTGGTCTGTCATGGGGCAGGACAGGTGGAAAATATCGTCTCAATGGGAGGTATGGGTAGACATATTGGCCAAAGCAAATAAATCATGAGCTTAGAGGTATCTTGGTATTGACCATTTTAGTTGTTATTATCATTTAAAGGGTATTTCTGCCTTTTCAGCTGCTATTTAATCTGAGATTCATGAGTTTGGACCAATCACAGCATGGTGGGCTTCCTCCGTCCTCCAACGCATGGTAATAATCGGCTGTGATTGGTCTGTCATGGGGCAGGACAGGTGGAAAATATCGTCTGAATGGGAGGAAGGGGGTAGATGCAATTGGCCAAAGCAAATAAATCATGAGCTCGGCACATTCGTCCAGTTCCCAGGCTTCAATTTTTAGCTTTCTGTGAAGTTTCCCGGCATCATTGTGATTACCGGCATGTCACTGTAAATGTCTCGAGGTGGAGTCGTCTATATTTGACCAAGTTATTCCAACTAAAGTCAAACACCGAACCATAAAACAGGCTGAGAAACAAAAAAAAAACCTGTACTTTTTAAAGTGGATTTTTCCTTTAACACAGTAATACACAGGATAGTTTCTTTTTTTTGGTGAGTTACTTTCTGCACAGCAGTTTCTGGCAAAGACAACTTTTAGTATCTTAATGAAATCAGACAAAGATAATTTACTTTGGGCTGTTTTGGTTTTAACTGCCTGGGACATAAGTTTGGGGGCGGGGCTTGTTACTTTTAGCACCAGGCATGAATCACTAGTATAATTCAAAGTACTTTTTTTTTTTTTTTTTGGAGACATAACGTCCACTAACAGTTTTTGATCTAGGTCTGCTGATTATTTCAAGCAAGCATTTATTTATATTCCAATAATAATATCTGTATTTATGTACACATCAACATCTCTCATCACATACTCCCAAAATTTAAACCAAAATAAAATCCTCAAATATCCAGAGCTGCCTACACAACAATGGTAGACTATTGAAATTAGTAAAATATATATATAAAAAAAACAACAACAAGTGTAACGTCTAAGAAAAATGAGTTAACATAAACATTCATAATAATATTAATAGTATTTAAATTAAAAAAAAAGAAAAAAAAGAGCCTTGTTTCAACACGGGTTTCCAAAGCTTTGTCTAGCCAATAATTTCACTTAACGTGCTCCAGTTTTAGGGAGTGATGTCACTTCCATGAAAACTGCATTTAATCATAACCAGCTCCGAACTCAATCTGTGGACTTTTATCCCTCCCAAAATGAAGCGTTTTTTTATGCTTTTATTTTGTAATTTACACTCTGAATGAGCGTAAATTGTCCTTAAAAAGCTTTAAAAAAAGGACCAATGTGTAAGATTTAATGGGGTTGTATTGGTGGAAATGGGAGTTTAATATTCACCAGTATGTTTTAATTAGTGTATAATCACCTGAAACTAACTTCCACAGAGCCTGCCATGTTTTTTTGAGAGTTTCGTAGCCATTGTCGGTTGCCCCTATATTCAGTTGGTTGGTTGTAATCTGTAATCTCACCACTAGATGGCACTAAATCCTACACACAGGTCCTTTTCACATATAAACTCAACATTTTGGTAACTTTTAATGACAACAAGTCCACAGATATACCGTCGATCTCTTGATAGAACTAACGACAACTGAAGGAAACAAAGTGGATCGACCCCTCCAAAATAAAACCACAAATTAAACATCGTGCTAAAAACGTCTTCCTTTCGTGTTGATTAGGTCAGTTTAAGAGCAGCACGGACAGGAACAGCAAATAGTGTTGACTTTGAAGCCTTAAAAAAAAAAACCCCAGTGAATGAAGTGAAACATTTGAGGGGGAAGCATCATCATCTGAAAAAGTCGCTCTCTCTCCGTCTGTCATTTACGGTTAAACACTCGGCTAAATGACTCATGACTCATGAAACTTGACCATAAATGTCAGCGATTGCAATAAACATCTAAAACCCTCAACTGCTAAATGAAAACTGTTTGTGTTTGGATATGGTTTGTGTTTACTGACAGTGTTTAATCGTTTTCCTAACCCTGATCCAGGACTTTCATACTTGCTGTTATTACCACAAACAAAAAAAAAGTGGTTCTCCATTGCAGTCGAAACCATCAAACCATGTTAAATCAAACCATGGTATGAATCAATGCTACAACTGATGGACAGAGACCTTTCTTGGTCAGTGTAAATCATGTTTTTTGTTACCTTTTATTTCTATTTAACATCATTTTACTCTCATTTTATCAGTTGCTAGAGGATTTGTTTTTTTTAACGTCCTCATAACGGAAACTTTACGAGCTATTCGTTGACTGAACTGTTTCGTGATATCTTTCGAAGACTGTAATAAAACTTCCTATTTCCTGGTATTATAATGTCGAAACAGTCAAAACCATGTTAAATCAAACCATGGTGAGACCTTTCTTGGTTTTTTGTTACCTTTTATTTCTACTTAACATAATTTTACTCTAATTTTATCAGTTGCCAGAGAATTTGTTTTTTTTAACGTCCTCATAACGGAAACTTTATGAGCTGTTTCGTTGACTGAAATGTCCGATTAGTTTTAATAAAACTGAGATATCTTCCAAAGACTGTAAAAAACTTCCTGTTTCCTGGTATTATAATGTGTTGCCGGATGTTATGGCATCTGATAAGGCTTTAAATTCAAAACTGGGCTTCCTGGATTTTATATTATTGTCTCAAAAGCTGTTTTTCGGTGTGACCACCCACAAACTGGATCAGGGCAGTTTTGTATTTCGTGATGAATGACCGGTTATTATATCATACCACAAAAAAAAAAAAAGTCTCCATTACAGTCGAAACCATGTTAAATCAAACCATGGTGAGACCTTTCTTGGTTTTTTGTTACCTTTTATTTCTACTAAACATAATTTTACACTATTTTTTATCAGCTGCCAGAGAATTTGCTCTTTTAACGTCCTCATAACGGAAACTTTACGAGCTATTCGTTGACTGAAATGTCCGATTTGTTTCGTGATTTCTTTTCGAAGACTGTAATAAAACTTCCTGTTTCCTGGTATTATAATGTGTTGCCGGATGTTATGGCTTTAAATTCAAACCGGGCTTCCTGTATTTTATATTATTGTGTCAGAAGCTGTTTTTCGGTGTGACCACCTACCAACTGGATCAGGGCAGTTCTGTATTTTGTGATGAATGACGATTATTAAAAAGTGCTTTTCTTTATTATATCTTAGCAGGAGAGAGAGAGAGCTACTTCAGAGTATCAAGACTTCCCCCCTTCTCCTCCCCCCAACCCAAATCTGAATGGTGTTAACAGGTCAAGCAGCAGCAGGAGCAGCAGCCCTATTTGTATTTTTTTTTTTTTTTACTGTACATTTGAACATTCAGATAATACTTGACCCACTGCCAGGGCCGACTCGTCTACTGTAGGATATAAACACCGTTAAAAGGCCGCAGAGAGCATGTTTCCATTCACTTTCCATCTGCTGCTGCAGCTCCGTTCATTACGAGGCGTGACAAGGACAGAGCTCAGGACTCTCAAAAAAAAAAAAAAAATCCACATTATCCACGACTCGAGTGACGTTACACCAGCAGTGTAAAACATTTTTTTTAAAAAACCTACAAAAACAATACTAAAAACTAAGAATCCTATATTTGGTTTCTTTGTGCGTTGAACAGAAAAACAAACGGAGGTGAACGAGAAGGCTGTTGCCGATCAGCAGGCTGGAGTTACGGAGATTTGAGTTAAAGGCTTTTCAAATGGCTTTTTGTTCCTCCTCAACTCAGTACAGTTAAAACCTGTTTGTGAACGTTAATTAAACTTTTACTTTCTGATGTTTTATAGAGTAAGTAACTGATTATCAATATGTTATCTGCTGCCATATTGGAGACTTTTAATTTACCATTGAAGTCACAATCTAGTTAAATACCTTCATACCTTTATATTTATTTGAATTTCTGCTAAACGTCCTACTTGTTACTGCTAATTATTGATATTTCATGTAATTGATTTCTTATTTCAACTCAAAGATGTCAAAGTGCATCACGTATCTTGATGTTTTTTTTATGTTGTTTGAACATTAGTATGAAGTTTATAAGGAAAAGATTAAAATCTGTTTGTGAACTTTAATTAGACTTTTACTTTCTGACATTTTTATAGAGTAAATAAATGATTATCAAGCTGTTAGCTGTTGCCGTATTGGAGACTTTTCATTTCCTGCCTTGTCTAAATCTGGATATTTAAGAGCAAGAGTTGTTACCGTTGAAGTCACGTCACAATCTAGTTAAATACCTTCATACCTTTATATTTATTTGAATCTCATTCCTCAATCATTTTCTACTTTTTACTGCTAATTATTGATATTTCATGTCATTGATTTCTTGTTTCAACTCAAAGATGTCAAAGTACATCATGTATCTTAATGTTTTTTATGTTGTTTGACCATTAGTATTGTTAGGAGTGTAATGTCAATCATGCAATCAATTGACCTTCTTATGTTACCCCACATTTTTCCATCCAGCATCACTACAACCCGATATTTGAGTGACATAATCCTTCAATCTCACCACTAACAGTCAACAGGAGTCAACTTCAAATTAGTTAGTAGGAAGTCACATCACGATCTACTAAAATTTTATCGTCATATTTATTTGAGTTTCTGCTAATTATTTATATTTCATGTAATTGATTGATGTCAAAGTGCATCATGTATCTTGATGTATGACCATTACTATGAAGTTTATAAAGAAAGATATATGTAGCCATTTTTATTTATAACAATTATGTAGAATTTGATCTTTTTATTAGGAGTTTTATGTCAATCAACCAATCAATTGACTTTCTTGTGTTAGCCCAAACTTTGATACCCCAAATTTTTCGATCCAGCATCGTTACAGTCCGATATTTGAGTGACATAATCCTTTAATATGACCACTAACAGTCAACTGGAGTCAACTTCATTAATTAGTTAGTAGGAAGTCACATCACGATCTACTAAAATGTTATCTTCATATTTATTATTTGTGTTTCTGCTAAACTTGAGACTAATTTTGTTTTTTTTACCGCTAATTATTGTAATTGATTACTTCAACTTCCATCACCAGTAAGTATCTTGATGTTTTTTTATGTTATTGAACATTAGTATGAAGTTTATAAAGAAAGATGAAACCTACAAATATGTAGCATTATAACAATTATGTAGAATTTGATCTTTTTATTAGGTGTTTTATGTCAATCAACCAAATCAATTGACTTTCTTGTGTTACCCCAAACTTTGATTGCTCGATATTTGAGTGACATAATCCTTTAATATTACTACTAACAGTCAACAGGAGTCAACTTTAAATGAGTTAGTAGGTTCAGCTCTAAATTTAAAGTGCTAACAAACGATTATCAACTAAATTAGTCAGTTGTTTTATTAATTAAATTGATTATTTTTTCTGTCTATAAAACATCAGAAAACAGTAAATATGTCAATCACGGTATCCTGGAGCTCAAAGTGAGGCGTTTAAGTGATGATCAAGAGTCTAAAACCTAAAAAATATTTAACTTATTATCACGTAAGACCACATTTGAGAAGATGGAGCCATCAAATATTTGTTGTTTTTGTTTGAAAAAGTGACGATTATCTTTCAAGTCAACTTATCGATTAACTCTTGTGTGTCAATTGACAGATTTTATAAAGTACTGAGGAGAGGAAACCATTTTTAAACTGCTGAGACAAACTATGGGTGACACGTCTTACTGCATTAAATAAACCACACAGACTCGTTACACATCCGTTAGCGACACTCATCCGTTAGCATCACTCATCCGTTAGCGACACTCATCCGTTAGCGTTACTGCAGGCGGGCAGCAATTTAAGATTCTGGAGTGAAAAACATGTAAAAAAAAAAAAAAAAAAGTCTGACGGCCGACTGAGCTGCAGCTGCTTGAGCCAAAAGTCAAAATGTGTCAGCGTGTGATTGGTGGCTGATATAAATGAGTGTGTTGAAATAGCTGCAGCAAAGTGTGTGTGTGTGTGTGTTTGGAGGTGTTCAAGTTTGCCGCCCTGAAATAATAATAATATTAATAATAATAATAATAATTATAAGGAACGAAAATGACAAGACACTATATAGACATTCAGATGGGCTGCATGTAGTGTGACAGTTTGGACGTCAGAACTGAAAATCTCTCTCTCTGTGTGTGTTTAAATGTCACTTTAAAAATCATACAAATGTGCATAAATCTGGCATTTCTTTAAAAAATAACAAAGTCAAAAAGTCAAAACAACACAAACCTTTGAAAGTAATCTGCAAAGGCAACTGTGCTCGCTGTCAAAACCACGAAAAGCCCGCTTTTAAAAAAAAAACAAAAACGAAAAAAAAAAGTTAGCTTATGTTGTTTAACGTTGAAATACCTGACAACTCTTCGTTATGTCTATCCCTTATTGAGGTTTTTTTTTTTTTTTTTTGACCCCACTGTGGCACCAAAAACGACCCGTCATGGCACAACATTAGAAAACCGACTTTCGCTGCGTAAAACCAGCTACCTTTCTGACTTATAAGGCTTATTATCTTCAATTTTTACCACTTTATGACTTAAAGACCCTCCTCATATTTGGGTTAGTGAACAGATTCTACCAGTATTTTCTGTTTCTGATCACTAAAAACTTATTTTCTGCTTCAGGATGTAAACTACTGCAATGATAGAATACTCCTTGTAATAGAAAGTAAAGACAAAAATGGCGGGAAATACTTCAAATAATACATAAAACACAAAATTGGCTAAATTACAGATACTGCAAACTGTATTTGGGCTAAAATCAGACTTTTTTTACCCCCTAAATGTTCACTTATTTTTTAGATTTTTGACATTAACACAATAAAATACTCCTTGTAATAGAGGGTGAACAGAAACATTGGGGGTAAACTGCAAATGAGCAGCTGAAAAAATAAACTTAAATTATACATAAAACACAAAATTGGTTAAATTACAGATACTGCAAACTGTATCTGAGACTTTTACTCCGTTTCTTTTTTAATTTTCGAATTTAAACCAATAAATTCCCCCAATAGTTTGTGTAAAAACTGAAAATAAATGAAGCCTTACTCGTCTGTCGAAGCCAAATTTAAACAGTTTCTCTAAGTAGCTGGTTTTTAAATTTCCCGCCTTGCCAATAACACTTAATAATAATGTCGTTAGCATCACTTCATGGCAACTCACCGTTTCAATACAAACACCGCAAGCTAGCAATGGCGTCGCCGAATTCATTCAAACGTCTCATTCATTAAAGGTAGTGTCAGTATTTCGTTATGTTGACAGGTGGGACATCTGTCATAGCTGTCAGGTATTAGTTTCTCCGTGGAGAATATTTCAAAAGGAGGGGGGTGGGGGGGGGGGGGGGTTGTTTTTATTTAAAGGTGATCGCATGGTACCCGTGTGTTAGCATAAAGCTAAGGAAACCCTTACGGTCACTGTGGAAACGCTAATTTAGCACGTTATAATACACACACACACACACACACACACACAAATAAAAAGGCTAAAGAAGTAGGATGACACCGATGGTTACCATGACGACGAGGAGTAAAATACGATCCTCTTGTCGCGGCGGACCCTCATCCAAAACAGTTGATTGGTTAAATCTGCATCATCATCATCATCATCATCATCTCCACAGTCTCAAACTGCTTTGCCCCCTTTTCCGAAAAAATGGACCGCTGTGCACACGGCGATGTCAGCCTCTTGGATCGGCGTTACTCGGGTTCTTCCCAGCTGATGCCACAGTGCAAAGCGAGCCGAGTTATGACAGAGTCGGCCATTTTGAAAAAAAAAAAAAAAAACGAAAAGAAAAGGTGCTTGTTGCAGTGTGGGCTCAGGAGGACGGTAACGGTCTCGATCCAGGAGGCTGGCATTCGAAAAAAACCTGCACACGACGTCTCAACCGATCCGCTGTGACGCTCCAGTGCAAAGCTCCGCCTACAGGAAATAAAGCCTGGATACTTATGTGAGCGTACTGGGCGGAGTCGGTGGCTGCCGTAAGCCCCTCCTCTTCCTCCTCCTCCTCCCCCCTCTGTTGAGTGACAGTTCGTTGGGGATTTACCACTGGCCCGGATCAGTCTCTGGACTGGTAGAACAGGATGTATCCCGACTCGGAGTTCTTGGAGATGTCCGACGTCAGACCGTAGAACTCCTCGATCGCCTGGGCGTCGATTTTCTGCAAGAAAATTGAAAAGAAATTGAGGTTAAACTTGAGATGTGTGCAGGATTCCTACTGAAATCACTTTTTTATTTGATAATTTGATAATTTTAAGGCAGCTGTGCAGTTTTTTTTGGGAGGATTATGTTTATTTGGCATCTTGGCGAATAAGCTCAGACATTACTGGCATCGATTTACTTTAGAAAGAAAGAAAAAAATATATTTTCCGAACCATTTAAACCACTTTAACCCTCCTGTTGTCCTCGAGTCAAGGAAGGGAGGGAGGAAGAAGGAAGGAAAGGAGGGAGGAAGAAGGAAGGAAGGGAGGAAAGGAAAGAAGGAAGGTAATGGGAAGGAAGGAAGGAAGGACAGAGGAAAGAAGGAAGGAAAGGTGGGAGGAAAAGGAAGGAAAGGAGGGAGGAAGGAAGGAAAGGAGGGAGGAAGGAAAGGATGGAGGAAGAATGAAGGAAAGGAGGGAGAAAGAAGCAAAGGAAAGGAGAGAGGAAGGAAGGGAGGGAGGAAGAAGGAAGGAAGGAAGGAAGGGAGGAAAGGAAAGAAGGAAGGTAGGAGGGAGAGAGAGAAAGGAAAAGAGGAAGGGAGGAAGGAAGGAAAGAAGGAAGAAAAGGAGGGAGGAAGGAAGGGAGGAAAGGAGGGAGGAAAGGAAAGAAGGAAGGCAGGAGGGAGAGAGAAAGGAAAAGAGGAACGGAGGGAGGAAGGAAGGAAAGAAGGAAGGTAATGGGAAGGAAGGAAGGACAGACGGAAGGGAGGGAGGGAGGAAGGACGGAAGGAAGGGAGGAAAGAAGGAACAGTCGGGGTCAATTTGATAATTTTAAGGCAGCTGAGCAGTTTGTTTTTGGGAGGATTATATTTATTTGGCATGTTGGCGTAAAAGCTCAGACATTACTGGCATCAATTTACTTTCTCTCAGAAAGAAAGAAAGAAAAAAGAAACATATTTTCCGAACCATTTAAACCACTTTAAAGCAGAATTGAGTCCATCGTTCTGTCCAGGAACTTTAAATTGTTTCTCTCTTTTATTCTTCATGCAGATTCACATCTCAATATCACACAGTCAGCACATCAGACTCAAGTTCAATCATCCTCAACTCCTGAATTTCATATTTTATTACAAGAAAATATACATAAAATTTGTTTGGTATGCTAATTGTTTTAAATATAAAGGGAGGAAAGGAAAGGAAAGGAAAGGAAGGAAGGGAGGTATGAAGGAAGGAAAGGAGGGAGGAAGGAAGGGAAAGGAAGGAAGGAAAGAAGGAAGGAAAGGAGGGAGGGACAAAGGAAGGAAAGGAGGGAGGGACAAAGGAAGGAAAGGAGGGAGGGAGGGAGGGAGGAAGGAAGGAAAGGATGGAGGAAGGAAGGAAAGGAAAGGAAGGAAAGGAGGGAGGAAGGAAGGGAGGAAGAAAGTAGGAAAAGGAAGAAGGACGGAAAGGAGGGAGGAAAGGAAAGAAAGGAGGGAGGGAGGGACGAAGGAAGGAAAGGAGGGAGGGACAAAGGAAGGAAAGGAGGGGGGAAGGAAGGAAGGAAAGGATGGAGGAAAGGAAGGGAGGGAGGAAGGAAGGGAAGGAAAGGAAGAAACGGAGGAAAGCAGGGAGATGGTAGGAAAGGAAAGAAGGAAGGAAAGGAGGGAGGGTCGAAGGGAGGACGAAGGAAGGAAGAAGGAAGGAAAGGAGGGAAGAAGAAGGAAGGAAGGGAGGAAGAAGGTAGGAAAGGAAAGGAGGAATGTTCTGTCTACTCTTTATTTTCACATTTTATGAGACAATGGACAAAATAACCTTTGAAAGAGGCGAAAATGTTTAAATGTGAAGCCAGTTTTCAGCATTAGAGTAAATTAACAAGGCCTCACAAGGATTCATCATATTTAAAAAGGAGGCCAGAAAAGATTCAACCACGTCTCAGAATCACTCAGTAGGTTTTTTATGAAGTGACTCGTTTGAGAGACATCTGTTATTTCTGAATCTTTCTCTTCCAGGAACATTAAATTGTTTCTCTCTCTCTTTATTCTTCATGCACGTACACGTATCAATATCACACAGTCAGCAGATTTCTATAATAGGAAGGAAGGAAAGGAGGGAGGAAGAAGGAAGGGAAGGAGGGAGGAAGAAGGAAGGAAAGGAGGAAGGGAGGAAGAAGGGAGGAAAGGAAAAGGAGGAAGAAGGAAGGAAAGGAGGAAGGAAGGAAGGAAGGAAAGGAGTGAGGAAGCAGGAAGGAAAGAAGTCTCAACATCACTCAGTAGGTTTTTAAGTTTAACCTTCATGTCAAATTGACCCCGTCTGTTTTGACTGTTCCTTCCTTCCTTCCTTCCTCCCTTCCTTCTTTCCTCTCTGTCTTTCGTTCCTTCCTCTCTCTTTCCTTCCTTCCTCCCTCTTTTCCCTCCTTGCTTTCTTTCATTCCTTTCATTACTCCCTTTCTCTTTCCCTCCCTCCCTCCTTCCTACCTTCCTTCCTTCCTCCCTCCCTCCCTTCCTCCTTGTTTCCTCCTAACTTCCTCCCTTCCTTCTTTCTTTCCTTCCTCCCTTCCTCCTTCCTTCTCCCCCCCTTTCCTTCCTTCCTCCTCCTTTCCTTTCCTTCCTCCCTCCCTCCTCCTTTCCTCCCATCCTTCCTTCTTCCTCCCTCCCATCCTTCCTTCTTTCTTTAGTGGAACCACATCTGTTATTCCTGCGACTCCAGAAATCTTATTCCTTAAATCATCATCGTGGTGCAAAACATTATTTCCAACTTCCTCTCCTTCTTCCTGGCTTCAAAACAAAAAAACATTTCAGACTCCCAATAAATTTCTTCTTACGTAACCTCGATAAACCTGACGTGACGGCGCTTGAGGATGTTTAGTTAAGACTCTTTTTTTTTGTAGTTGTGTAACCGTTTCATTTCGCTACCAAATCTCATTTAAAATCGAGTATGTGGACGAGGAGCCCCAACTGACAAACTGGTTCTTATTGGTGAAGGAGTTTTTATCCAAAGAGGGAGAGAGAGAGAGAGAGAGAGAGAGAGAAAGAGAGAGAAAGGAGGGAGGGAGAGAGAGAGAGAGAGGGGAGAGAGAGAGAGAGAGAGAGAGAGAAAAAGAGAGAGAGAGAGAGAAAGAAGGACAGAGAGACAGAATGAGAGAGAAAGAGAGAGAGGGAGAGAGAGAGAGAGAAAGAGAGAGAGAGAGTTAGAGACAGAGAGAGAGAGAGAGAAAGAGAGAGAGAGAGTTAGAGACAGAGAGAGAGAGGGAGAGAGAAAGAGAGACAGAGAGAGAGAGAGAGAGAGAAAGAGAGA